>NW_009931325.1:50224-61109 GCF_000696875.1 Nestor notabilis | reverse complement strand
TCTGGACTTGCTTCAACAGCTCCACATCCTTCTGTTGGAAGCCCTAGAGCTGAACACGGGACTGGAGGTGGGGTCTCATGAGATCTGGAACGCCAGTGAAGAGAACAGTGAAAAGGTTTTGCAAATAAGGGGGTTTTGAGGTGTCCTTTAATTCATTTTGGTCTTTTAATTTGTGAGTCTATGGTTTGAGGTATTTTAGGGTATTTTTGTCTACATGTTTCTAGGATTTGCTGAGAAAATAAAAAGTCAGTTTTCTAAAATAGGAGATGCTTCCTGAAACTTGATATTTTGGATGGTGTACTAATAATAAGGTAATTCTGCAGGAAAGTAATACTGAATAAAAATTAATTAATTCCTATTTATTTAAACATTTAGTTCATTTATTTTGTCAGATCCATACAGCCCCTTTGTTGAAATTGATGGTAAATATGGTAGAGCTGTCCTTTCGGCTCAAAGGCCATGATTATTATTGCTGTTGCAAGCCCTTTTGAGATTTTTCTGGGCATCCTCTCCTCTCAAAGTCATTGCCAGCCATGTTCTGGGCTGCAGCAGCAGAAGTGTGACCAGCAGGTCAAAGGAGGTGATCCTGCCCCTCTGCTCTGCTCTCGTGAGACCTCACTTGGAGTATTGTGCACAGTTCTGGTGTCCTCAACATAAAAAGGACATGGAGCTGTTGGAGCAAGTCCAGAGGGGGGCCACGAGGATGATAAGAGGGCTGGAGCACCTCCCGTATGAAGACAGGCTGAGAAAGTTGGGGCTGTTCAGCCTGGAGAAGAGAAGCTGTGTGGAGACCTCAGAGCAGCTTCCAGTATCTGAAGGGGGCCTACAAGGATGCTGGGGAGGGACTGTAGCGACAGGACAAGGGGTGATGGGTTTAAACTGAAACGGGGGATGTTCAAGTTAGATTAAGTGAGAAGCTCTTCCCTGTGAGGGTTCGGAGGCCCTGGCACAGGGTGCCCAGAGAAGCTGTGGCTGCCCCATCCCTGGCAGTGTTCAAGGCCAGGCTGGACACAGGGGCTTCTAGCAACCTGCTCTAGTGGAAGGTGTCCCTGCCCATGGCAGGGGTTGGAGCTGGAGGAGCTTTAAGGTCCCTCTCAACCCCAAGCAGTCTGTGAATTTGTGATAATTACAAGTGTAGAATAATTTCAGTTTTTAACCCCATGTTGTGACTTCATTCTAAATTAAGGCAAAAATCAGAAACTGATTTGGTGGAGTGCTGTGTTTAAGGATAGTTCCAGTAAAGATTCCCAAAATACAAGTGGGAATGACTTATCTGCAGCGGTGTGTAAATATCATGAACTTTCTTCTTACTACCTATCTTCTATTTTTTTCTTCTTAAAGGTTTAACTAAGGGTAATAACAGCTGTTGCCTCAGTTGGGCTACCATTTTCAAACAGAGGTCATAATTTCTTGAAGGCTGCCTTTCAAAATGTTCAAACAGACCAACTAAAAGCAGTAAATATTAACAGCTCATAAAAAGAGAAGTCTTTGAACCACTTTGACTTCTTTCAGGTGATGCTGTAGCACATGAAGAGTGTGAGAGAACTCCTGGCTGCCTCTGTAATTTCCATCCAGAACTCCTGCTTCATCTACCCTGCCTGTCAAAACTGCTTTTCTAGGCTGATACTGGATTCTAGGAGGTATGTCCTGTTTTGGGGGATCATGAACTGTAACAGGCCTTGGGAATATCTGTTAGCTGAACATAAGTTACAACAAATTGGTGTATATCCAGCCATCAGAGAAGTAAGTGCTAATTTCAGATATTTATGTTCCTTGTCACTATTCAGATCTCTTTGTATGCCAGTAGCAGCTTGGAGGTTGTTACGGATCAAGAGTTCTATTGTGTTCAGTGCCAAGCAATATCAAAGGACAGTTTAGGAGAATAAATGATTTGTGTTAACAGCTTCCAAGTGCATCCCCTCAGTCCATCCAGTTCTCCAGTGCTGTTCCCATGTTGGAGAGGATAGACAGAAAGCCCCTCCAGATCAAATCCTAATTTCTTTTTCATTTCTTCTCATTCTAGATGTGCAGTTCATCAGGTAGTCCTGTATGGCTGTTTCACTTACTGTGTGTTCACTTTCCTTTTTAATCCCACTGTTAGGTAAAATCTATGACACACAGCAGAACACCAATGAATGTCAGCACTAAATAGGAGGAGCTGCCTTTGGAAAGCAGCAATACCTGTTGTTTCAAATGCTGAAGTAAAAGAGAACAGTGGTGTTTCCTGATGACTTTTTAAATCTAAGTGTTACACTAAAGCTGCAGGAAGAAAAAGCCCAAACCAGAATGAAATGTGAAAAAATGGGGGTGTGAGGAATTCAAAATTACTCCCAAACAGGTCATTCAAAGCCCACTGTCTCTCTCCAGCTTCACAGCAGGATAGCATTTAATGAATCAGTGGAAGGAGCCAGAGGGCTTCTGACATGATACAGCCAGCCTGTGGTAAGATTAATGCCCCAAGGAGTAAAGAGTAAGAAATAACCATGTAGTTTGTAATGGAGTATTTGATACATTATAGTAGTGATACTTTCAGCTGCAGAGAAGTTCTTACCTCAGCAGTGATTAACAGAAGCTCACGTATTCAATCTTTTTTATCCTCTTACTGTCTTTTGCCAGGTTTAACTGTCCAAAATGTGGCTGTACAGGTGAGGCCAAGGATGCAGGCTACAGATACAGATTGTCCCTAAAGGTTGCTGACACTAACGATTTGTTTGACATCACCGTGTTTGGAAGTTGCTTAGATCCATTCTTTGGGGTCACCGCAGAAAATCTGCAGAGGTAAGGAAGGGGCTGTTTCTAACTATAGAGCTGCTGCTTTTTCTTCAGCCTAAAAAACTAGAGATGAGCCTGGATGGTGGGGAGACAAGTGGGAAGAAGCTGCTAAAATGCTCCCTTCCAGCATTTCCTTGGTACCCATCACCTGAGAAAATGCTGAGGCTTGGTTTCTTCCTGAAATCTTGGTATTTTGAGGTGGATTACTTCTACATAGTGAAAGAGATCCTTCACTTGTCTAGTGAAGGCACCTACTTACCTGCTAAGTGAGCTTCACAAGTTGGTTGGGCTTCTTTCTTGTGTCCTCTGCCTTTGAGATGGTTGAAATTCCTTTGTCTAATGTCACGTTTCTAAGTAAGTTGGCTTTGCCAGAGATCTAGACAAATTTTTTCCTCAAGATTTTAGAAGAATCTTAAGGTAAAGATGGAGCATTGGGGTTTTTTGTTTTGGGTTTGGTTTTTAACAGTTTGGATTTAAAAAAAATGATGTCATTTCTTCAATATGACCAGATTAGCCTGTAGAAAGGAGGGATTTCTAAGAAAACCTGTTAGTCCTCAGAGCCCAACCACCCACATGATAAGCTTCAGACTTTGTGGTATGTGAAACTGCTGGGACAGGATATTCAGATCCATCCACTGCTTCTTTCTCTATTCTGTTATTTTCCAGTGTCTGGTGTTATCACTGGGTCAGTGATGAGTGCTTTTAAAATCCCACATCAGCAGCATGAATAGTATACTAATGGCATTTGACATTGGTGCACTGCTGTCAGCTCTGAACACCAGAGTTATTTGTGTGTCTGAGTATGGATACTGGTGCTGCTGTGAAGGTGCAAGCAGGAAGGATATGTAAGCCATAGCAGCAGGTTCACAGTATTACACAGTCATTGTGTTGACACAAAATCACACCTGAAAGTCATGTGTATATTAAACCTATTCGGAGTGGTTGTTTTGCTTTCTTCTAGTTCACAAACAAACTAAGTTAACTAAACAATCCAATTTATAGCTTCCTGGTTTCCTGTTTTCATTCCATGTTTAGCTTAAGCTACCACAGTATCTTCTCTTTAACATGTGTCCTACCAATACTACAGCTAAAATGCTATGTCAGGCTTCCTCTGTTGGTCCAATACTTCTGTATGTTTTTACTCAAGGTGTATTCAAGACTTCAATCAGCTGTCAGGGGAAACAAACACAGATGCATCTCAAGCAGTGTTAGTTCAAGCAGTGGAAACCTGTTTCATTGGAAGAAGATTTATATTTGGAGTGAAGGTAACTTTTAATCCACGTTACTCTCTTGTAATGAGTTTTTTTCATTAGCTTGTAGCCAGTTGGGGGCATAAACTGAGTTATCAAAGCATCGTGTACACCATCTTTTGGCAATTTGAGAAAATTTAGGGCTAGGACATGGGGAGGATTCTGTTCCTCTTCCCCCAGACTCCTGTGTTATTTTAAATGAGTCACATCCAAAAGTCATCTTGAATGGCAGTAGTCAGCTTGACAGCTTGTCAGGGCTGCTTTTCAGAGAACCTGAGCAGTGCCAGCTCCTGTAACAGCTTGGAGTCTGTAAAAACCCATGTAGAGTTCAAGCAAGAAACAGACTGTCTTTTCAAGCACTGCCCTAACTTCCCCACGCTGCGTAGTCTCCTGGTGTCTGGAATGTAAGGAGAAACACCTCCCCTTGCAGCAGTTTGATGTTTCACCATGTAAGAGCACGTTTTAAAACGTTGATAAAATACAGCTGTTCAACACAGGTATCTGTGGCTCTTTTATGTGTTTAACAGACTTGGAAATATTAGTTCTTAGTAATATTTCCATGGAGACAAGAGTCTTCAAAGTTCTCTTCAAGTGGTGCTTGTGTGAGTCATTCATATTATAAAGTCTGTGAACTAAACCTTACCTGTCAGGTGCTTTTCCTCTCCCACAGGTACCATGAGGTTTGTATCTGAGCTGAGGTTTTCCTAATGCACAGCATCTTAAGTAATGGAAGCTGGAGAGCTTCATGGATTAACTTTATTTAACTGGAACCATTCACAGGTCTCTAGGTGTGATGCCTTTGCAACTATTATCCTACATATCAACAACCTTGTGGCTGCTCCTGCACACACAAGGACTGAACACACATTCAAAGACCGTTTATTCTTCCTTTGGCTGTAGGCATTTCAGTGCATCTCTCTTCAGCTGTGCAAACACTTGCATACTCCCAGGTAAAAGTCACAATCAGCATAACATACTTATCTAGAAGGGTATTGTCCTTGGTTAAGAGCTTTAGCATCAACCTTTGCCTAGACTCAGGACATAGGAGGGTTCTTGAACTTGAAGACAGCTGTATTTGCTTTTTGCCCTCTCTGGCATTGCCAGACCTTGAGGGGGAGATGAAAAAGGGTTCATCCGCTCCTCAAGATGTTAGAAATTTCCCTCTGCTTTTAATGTAATTAAAACATTCTTCTGTGTGGAGAGAAGCAGGTTCTATAAAGCATTGCAGCTGAAGCTCCTTTAAAACACTACTCTCCAAATGAATCTGGGAAGATCATAGAATCCCAGACTGGTTTGGGTTGGAAGGGACCTTAAAGCTCATCCAGTTCCAACCCCTGCCACGGGCAGGGACACCTTCTGCTAGAGCAGGTTGCTCCAAGCCCCTGTGTCCAACCTGGCCTTGAACACTGCCAGGGATGGGGCAGCCACAGCTTCTCTGGGCACCCTGTGCCAGCGCCTCAGCACCCTCACAGGGGAGAACTTCCTAATGTCTAATCTTAATCTCCCCTCTGTCAGTTTAAAGCCATTTCCCCTTGTCCCGTCCTTACATGACCTTGTCAAAAGCCCCTCTCCAGATTTCTTGTAGCCCCTTTAGGCACTGGAGCTCCTCTAAGGTCTCCCCTTCAGGAGCCTTCTCTTCTCCAGCTGCCCCAGCCCAGCTCTTGTAAGAGAAAAGCACTGGCCGTAGGCAGCTGGCCATCTGCACAGCAATGCACTGGGGGCAGCCCGGAAGCACCCAGTGCCCTAAAGCGAGGAAAACATTTTCAGTGAAGTTCTGTCTTGGAATTCTTGGATGTTTTTCCAGCTCCAAAACTCTGTGTAATTGCAGCAAGCAAAGAACCTCTCACTGTGATGCCCTTTATAGCTCTTGCCAGTGCTTTTTTCCCAGGGAGTACTGCTTTGTGAGACAGCCTCTTTTGTATTCTCTTCCCTGCAGATCCTGTCAAAAAATTAGACCTAAAATTAAGCCTGGCTTAAAAGACACGTGTTGATTTTTCTCTTTCATTTTCTATCCCAAAATACTGTACTAAGTTTTTTACCTCCCCTTTCCCCCACCAGGGTTGGGCAAGGGAAGATGGAGGCCATTCTGCTGCCAGCAGCATCCTGCAGAACTGCTCCAGAATTAATAGAAGTACAAAAACCCTTACAGCTTGCCAGCTCTTCCTGCCAAACACTGCTGTTACTGGCTTTACTGTTATCAGCTGCTTCCATCGGCTCCTGCAGTCAGCAAAACTCAGGAGCTGTAGTAACAGCTCAGATTCACCTGACACATCAGCAGCTCCAGCAGAGGAACCTGTCAGTGAGCTCAGCAGCTTGTCTGGCCTGAGCAGAAACTCCTGCTCTGCTCAGTCTAGTGGCAGAGAAAGTTCTTTATGGTCCTGGCAGCAGTCCTTCAGCCTGACTTCATCTGTTGCTTGGGTAACACCGGAAGACTTTCCCACTCTGGAAGTGGGAGAGCTGGTGAGTGAACAGCATGAACAAGAGGGGAGGCCTGTCCCTGCAGAATCGTGCAGTGTGAGCCCAAACAATCAAACTCTCTGGGATTCACCATTTTGCAGCTCTGCTGTGAAGGGAGGGGATAAAGAGGAGTGTGATGAGTTGAGTGCACAGCCTAATCGGAGTGACGGTATCTCTGCAACTGATAAATTAGAGAGAATATCCTCTTCAGAGACTGAGTGTTCACATGGAAACAGTTCCAGGTTGTTACAACATCCCTTGGAACTTGGGGTACAGAGCACTTACCCGAAGACTGATGGTATAAATTATTCTTGCCCAGAAACATCCCACAAATCACTTTTATACAAGAGAGATGCCTCAGCTTCTGGTCACGTAAATGTGTCTCAGATGGACTCTGTGCTTTGGGACGAGCTCCCGTTCTCAGAAAGCCTAAATGAATTTTTAGCCAGAATAGAAGAAGGCAAGAGCATCGTAACATCACCCAGTGTAGATGCAGGCAAACATCTGCCTGCCCTTCTTGAAAGCAGCAGGTTGGGTGTAAATCTTAACGAATCATGTCCCAGGCAAACCCTTGTAGCTGCTGATTTACCTGAAGCAAGTGTCTCCAGGAAGCTCTTGCCACCAGCAGAGAGTGATAGCTGGGAGAACGTATTGCTTGCTTGTCTTCAGTCACATGCAGATCCACAGAGTGGTGAGGTATCACAGCATGAGTCTTCCTCTAGTGCTTTATCTGACAAGGAATCTTGCTTTATACCTAACCCTCATCTACCTGTTCTGTCACAGTCCTTGCCCGTTACACCAGAGCCTTCTGTTTCTGAGAGCAGGTATGTGCAGTCCAAAGCAGCAAATAAGGACATTTCAAAGTCATCTTGGTTCTTTATTCATCAGTGTGCTGCTAAACATGGAGAAACCTCCTGTGTGAAGAGGAGCAAGGCAGCTCCCTGTGTGCATTCTGCACGTGATAGCTGCTTAGCTGGTTGGGAAAATAAAGAAAACTCTTCTTCTACACCAAGCCAAAGACCAGATCTTACACTCACAGGGACATGGGACTCTGATGCAGCAGCACCCAGCAATACAGGAAGGATTTATAAAAGAGAATTAAAACCATTGGCAGAAGTGTCAGAAAACACCTTCAAAAGTGCTAATAGGAGAGAGACACTGTGGAACAGTATCTTCCCTGAAGGCAGCTACGATGCTTCTGCTGATCTCTTTGATGCAAGTACAAGAGAGGTAGCGAAACCTGTTGAATTCTTAAAGCAAGCAGGTAATTCTTTAATAAAGGAAGATGATACTTTGACAGAAAAGGTCACAGCTGCTGAATTGGTGCTTTACGGTGGAGATGTTTCCTGTGACAGTTCAAAATGGAGCTCGTCCCGATACAGGTCCCCTCCTGCTTTTAGGAAGCACAGTACACCAGTAACATCCTCCTTTTGTGATGCACAATGCAATTCAGTCAGTGCTCGAGACTTTGTTCCTTATTCACAGTCCACTCCTATGGCAAAACCTCTCCAGAAGCTGTGGCCTGGTGGGGAAAGAAGCTCTTTTCTCACTGTCTTCACCCCTACAAATCCCAGGAAGATCCATTCTAAATGCAAGCGGTCTAGGTCTGCCTTTCAAAACACTCTGCTGCAGCAGCTTACCGGCAGGTTAGTGAAACATGGGAGGCCAAGTAACAGTGGAGACAAGGAAAGCAGTAGCTCTGTGTCACAGCAGTTCCTTCGCAGCCAGCTGCCTGCCAGCTGTGAGGAGTGGATCCCTCCTTCTGCAAACAAAAGGTTGAAGCCATCTGCATCTTTACCTTTAAAAGCGGTCGGGCTGGCTCCTGACGTGCAGGTGACCTGTGGGCACACGGGCAGGAACCCTGCTTCTGAGAGCAAAGAGAACAGTGAGAATGATGCTCGCTTACAGGATGAGAGGCTAAGCCCTGGGGACACAGCCTGGATTCTAACAACTCCTGCATCTGCTGGTGTCACCGAGGCCTTGTTCTTCAGTGATACAGTGCTGGAAACTTGTTCCCCTTCGGAAGGCAAGACTCTCCTCTCAAGTGCTTGTTGCTCAGGGAGGGTACCTGGAGGGGCTGCTGGCTGGTCTCCTGAGTTGTTCTTCCAAGCACAAACCCCTTTTTCCTATAAGCCAAAACACTAAAAAAAGGGTATATCTATGCTGTGTTCTTTCTAATTATTTGTAAAACTCTTGGGAAGGAGCCAGAAGAAAAGCTATTTAATAACTGTTTATGCACCTATTGGCATATGTCTTCCTGAGATGAGTTGTGTTTATTTGCAGATCTTTGTACCACAGAAATGGGGGGGAAAACAGAATTTCCACTTCAATTTTACTGTACATGTACTCTAGGCTGTGCAATAAAGTAATTTGTAACTGGGTATTTAACAGCTCTCACTTTATCAAGTACAGGTAAGTGAAGTGTTGTAGCACAGTGTTGTCTTTTTGTCATGAGAACAGCCCAGGGCCCGTTGAGCTCTCCTGCATGCCAGGATCACCCCTTGAGTAGGGACACCTCGCAAGGTTACTCCTCGAGGTTGAGAGGGAAGAGTACCTGAAATCAAACCATCTGAGCAGGGTATTAGTGAGCTACAGTAGCTCCTACCAGGGGTACGGGTGTGCTGAGTCTGCAGGCGTTCCTGCAGGCTGACCAGAGGAAACAGTTCCTCATGGCTGCACACGTACGTTCACTTCAGAGAAGTTTCTCCATAGCAGTCACTGTTGGATTGGGTTCTTTCACTGCTTACTTCCTTATAGTTGAGGAAATTGAGGCACACGTTCAAAGGCTTGCCCAACGTTAAGGAGCGTGGAGCCTAGCTCTGGCCATCACTGAAAGACTTTAACCAGCAAACCCTCTTTTCTCCTCCCTGTCCTACCCAGCAAGATGCTTGAGCACAACCCAGAAGTTCTTCCCAGTGTTTAAGGATGCTGCAGCAGTGGACGGTGGCAGCAAGAGGCTCAAGGTCTATTCTTACAGACC
Source organism: Nestor notabilis (assembly GCF_000696875.1). NCBI lineage: Eukaryota > Metazoa > Chordata > Aves > Psittaciformes > Psittacidae > Nestor > Nestor notabilis. The sequence continues at coordinate 51,650 of NW_009931325.1, read as the reverse complement.
AAGCCTAGATCTCTGCAGTCCCTGGATCCTAGATGTAAAAAGAAGGAAAAGGAACATCCAGTTATAGCAAGAAGGGACAGAATTAATAATGTGATGATCAAAGTAACTTCAAGCTTCGTAGCTGTGAATGGTGCCACTGAAGTGCTGTGCCAGTGACACCAGCCTGCGCCGTGAAGGATACGCAGGTTCCTGTGCTGGGTTTCTTGGCACAGCCAAAGGGACACAACAGTAACAGAAGACACAAGACAGGCTCTGTGAGGAGAAGCTCTTCCCTGTGAGGGTGCTGAGGCGCTGGCACAGGGTGCCCAGAGAAGCTGTGGCTGCCCCATCCCAGGCAGGGTTCAAGGCCACGTTGGACACAGGGGCTTGGAGCAACCTTGGGGCCAATTGGGTCTAGGGGAAGGTGTCCCTGCCCGTGGCAGGGGTTGGAACTGGATGAGCTTTAAGGTTCCTTCCAACACAAACCATTCTATGAGTCGATGATTTACAAGGTGTTGCTGATGCTCAGCTGAGCTTTCACCCTGTGTTTGACAGCAAGTCAGAGCTCCAGAAGTGCACAGGGTGGCTGCAGACAGGATAGTGCAGGCTCTAGGGTGAGCTCTTACCAGTGCTATTCCTGTTCAGAAGATGTTATTGATTGCACATAAAATCCTACTTGATGAATCTATGTTAGGGGTAAAAGGAGTAAGAAATGTAGCCTGCCTGGAAATGGTAAATCTGTGTTTATAGCTTAAGTAGAAGAAACAAAGGAGAAGACAGCATTATTCATACCCAAATCACTGGGCACAGGGAAAGGCAACATTGAAAAAGTTTTAAGACATCAGTGCTCAAACAAATAAAGCATTAAACTAGTTGTTTCTACTACAGCCTCCCAGATAATACGAGGCTGCAGCATCACGGGCCCTTTAAGCACTCCCTTGTGATGAACTGGACGAGCTCTCACTTTGTCACGGGGGTTAGAGCTGGTCCAAGTGGTACACCAGAGGCTTGATGCAGCTACCTATGAACCACTGCCAGAGCTGCTACATCATCAACCTGACAGCATCTTGCCATGGGATGTTTTGTCCAGCATGAGTGATTTTATTCAGTAGACAACTCATCTGCACTCCGTGGTAAGCGATAGCTCTGGCGCAAGCTGATGTGATGGTAATTATAAGCTTGCACAAAAAGAGTAAAGCTCAGCATGTTTCATTCTGAAGGTAATAAAGCTCCTGAAAACAGACACTGGGTCTGTGGCTGATTCCCTGTGCAGAGAAAGCCGTAAATCAAGACTGGGGTTTAAATTAGGCAGGACTGTCTGTACGATGCCACTGGAAACAATGCAGGGCAGCCAGAGCTTGCGTCGTGCAAGGAGACTGCACACACAGAGCGAGACCAAAAAGTACTGCTGTGTGACAGGGCACAGGATGGTATCTATCTTCTGGGC
>NW_009931325.1:43400-50193 GCF_000696875.1 Nestor notabilis | reverse complement strand
GGAAGACTTTGCACATGAGAAGGCAGAGGCAGTGAGCTGCTGCCCTGGGTTTGTCCTGTGCTCTGTCACTCCTGCATTGCTTCCCCTGGGAACTTCGTTCCCTTCTTGCAGGGAGCATTTGTGCTGCTACAATCCTTTTACCAAGGATTTACAGGCTGTGCCCCTGCTGCTGCACCTCCTGAAGGAGAAGGTTCACATCCCACCGGCTACACGCTCCTTGCAAGGAAGAGCTGCCACTCTGCCCCTGCCCCTCGCCTTTCCCCGGGAAGAGCTTGGTCTGGCTTCTCCAGCCACAGCAACACGCTCCATCCCTCCTGCCTTTCAGCAAACACTCAGTCCCCAAGCTGTCCAAGCTTTAAGGATGTTTCTTCTCTCCCCTTTACCCAGTTCCTACCACAGAGCACGCGGGGACTTTTTCCTCTCCAAACTGCTCTCTGTGTTCTCGCTGACTCCAGTTGCCAGCTTCCTGGGGACCATGGAGCAGATGGTCCAGCCTTCATGTCAGACACTACCACGGAAGGAGCTTCAAGGTCACTGGAAGAGGCAATAAAAGACACATGGTGCCTCCAAGCTTCACAGCTCATTTCTCAGTGTAAGCGTCATCTTTGATGTGGAGCAGAGCACAGGGGAGGAAAACTCATCCCCAGAATAAGTCAGAGCACAAAGTTTATATATTGACCCAAAGACTAAAGGCTTAAGGTGGGAGACCTTGTCCAGAAGGATTCCAGGCCCCCAGAAAGGTGGATCTGGTGGGGAGCTCCCCTGGAGTTCAGTCAGTGTGAAAAGAACGAGTTGAAGGATGAAGAGAAGAACCAGCATTAAGTTAAAAAGGGAACTGGGACAAAGAACAAGAGACGCCTGAAGCATCCAGTCATCACCTTCACGCAACACAAACCCTGCATCATGCTAGGACAAGGGTTTAACCAGCTGCAGGTTTGCAGTGACAAGGGATGAAGATGGTACCTCTGTCAGAGACCACCCTTAGTGACTGATGCATTTCACACCTTGCTATGATCTCTCTTGTTTCAAATAACCTTTTCCTGCTGTTCCAGTGCAAAGGGACATTGCTCCCATGGACAGCAGCTCTACTTCTGCTCTTCCCGTGAGGTCCCAACGCTGTGAGAGCCTTGGCATGCTCAACCCAAGCAGAAAAGCCTCAGCAGTCATTCAGTTGTTGATGCGATATTAAATCACATCAAGTGAATGTCTTGTATGTATTTTTAAGGCAACTTTTGTTTTGCAGCTCAAACAAAGCCCCAACGAAATCAAACACTCCAAACACCAAGTGGAAAGGATTAAACATTTATTTACATACAGATACATATGTAAGCAATTTCTAAGTATAAAAAGGACATTACAAATAAACATGAAGCATCATACATTCATCATCCCGGTCATCCCAAATACATTCCTTTCTCACCCCCACTGTACCACAAGAACTTAAAAAGACAGACAAGCCAAATTCTTCTGACAGTCAATGATTCACAGTTTGGCCATTTGCTAACACCTAACCCCTTCCCAAAGACAGCATGGCCCCAGCACCAATGAGCCCGGAGATCAATGCTCTGACCGGCTGCAGTGCATCTTCTCCACTGACATAGTTGTGCTTGATCAGCAAGAAACAACATCCTCTCCTCTTCCTTCTGGCCACGTGTTCAGGAATGGGGGTTCTGGCTACAGTTCTGTACATTGTGCTAAATTCACAATTGTTGGGGAAAAGGCAGCAGAACTTCGTGGGGAAAACTCCAACCCAGGAAAGCCCTTTGATGCTGTGACTTCCCTGGCATGGGGGTTTCAAACTAGATGCTGCTTTTAGTGCTTAGGCAGGTTTTTAAACTACAAGTCAAACTACGGTTGATGGTATAAAACATACTTTGTTCATGCTTTAATATTGATTTGCTAGTAACCAAAGCTGAGAGTAACGCAGGTTTTCTCCTGAGGAAATGAAGGTGCCTTTATAACATCTGTAAGAACAATCGTAGCTTGAAAGAGGGAACGTGTTAGACTTAAAACCTAAAGGTAACACAGAGCACGATGAACTTGTCAGTCAGATAACGCTACAAAGGGGAACGAGCCAGTAAACATAGAATTAAAACGCTTACTCAAAGCATCAATGAATTCAGATGAGAGCTAGGGGAGTCTGTGCAGATCAAAGGCAGTTTGGGACAGAAACCTCATGCTCTGCAAATTCACAGAACAGCCAAATACGTGCAGCAGAACAGAGAGCCATGGGAATGAAGGAGGAGCAGAGCGAGCCTTGTCCCATGCTGTCAGCTGAGTGACTGCAGCTGCTCCAGTCTCAGGGGGGTTTATGTTTCTTTCCCTTTTGTAAACTGCCACAGGGAATAAAATGGATGTGGCAGATCTGCAGCACATCTTATTATGCTAAAACCCATGGCACATAGAATGGTTTGGGCTGGAAAGGACCTTAAGATCGTTCAGTTCCAACCCCCTGCCATGGGCAGGGATGCCCCACACTGGACCATGTCGCCCAAGGCTCTGTCCGACCTGGGCTTGAACTACTTTTCACTCCAAACCAGCACAGCAGCAAGCGCTGCCCTTCCTCTGTACTCTCATTAGATGGCCTTTCCCCCCCCAACCATTTTATTCTTGCTAAAATGTCATCTAAAGCCTATGCCAACGATGCAGCCCAGGCCCACAGAGGTGTTCCACACCACCACACAAGCGATGGCTCAGAATGAGTCTGCTCCTCCACATGGCCATAAGTGTCCCTGGATGGAGAGCTGCATCCATCTGCTCACTGAAGGTTTACTTGCACCAAACCCCCCCCCAGTTCTGGACATCCAAATCTCTTCTATTGGTCCCATAAGAAGGGAAACATTCCTTACAGGATGCCCTGGCTGAGAATGAGTTTATGGGTTTAGTTAGGTTTATGTTCATAGTAAGAATCTGGAGCTGGCACAGAAGATGAACCACGGGTGCTCTTCTTTCTAGCTAAAGCAGGAGCTGGATCCATGCAGCCAGTGTTGTCTCCAGTCTGAGACCTCCACAATGCCAGAGGCATGAGCAGTACTGGGGAGGAGCAGATTCATGATGACAGGTACTAGAGGAATCAGGCTTTGTAAAGCTCCAAGGTTTGCATTTGTGTGACACCAGAGCCCTTGATCACTGCCCATGAAAGCATAAGAGCACTTCTAACACCCCCCTCTCCCCCAGGGAGCCGTGCACAGCTAAGACCATGACTGACACAGGTTTTGGCCATGTCAAGAACCTGTGGACCAGGGCTGGGCTCCAGAAGATGCTCAGCAAGGACAGCACCACGGTGCCCTCACAAGCATGGGCGTCCTTGGGAACGTTACCCCAAGATAAGCAGCAGTGGAAAAAGCAAAGGTGCAAATGTAAAGGTGACATTTGCTTCTCGAGTTTAATTGTAGCACTAACCAGGGCTAAAATTATCCTATGAGCTTGCTGGAAAAGGATAACTGGTTCAACGAATGCGAGATCACATCCAGGGAGTGCTAATAGCTAGTTATTAATGTGGAAACAGAGACAATCTCTGAGTACAGCACAGGCAGCTCCTGTTTATCCAGGCAGGAGAGCCGAGCTGTTAACCCCTAAAACCACTCTCATTTTTCACTGACAACATTCACAGCCCAAATCACACTCATTGCGATCCCAGTGTCTGCTATATCCAGGTTCTCTCTTCCCAGATACCCATTTGACTGCATTTGGAGGGACGAGCATCAGAGGCAAGGGGTTTTTTCCCCCTGAATCTGTGGCTCCCACTTGGAATAAACCAACCACCCTCAGCTCACATGGCACAGTTTTTACTTCTGGGTTAAGTTACAGCTCATTCACACGAGGGGAAAGGGTGCGATGGCATCCATGGGTGCTGACAGCCACAATCTCTCTCCACTGGATATAGCACAGTACAGCAAAGGAGACTTCAGGGAGGTGGTGATTAGGGAGGTGAAATCGGAGCAATGCAGTGGGCTACTTTGGGAGCATTGCATCATGGTCAGCACGATTACCCTGCTGTCTGCTTTCCTTGCCAAGATAAACCCTAAACTGAGGCAGATGCAAGATCTGTAACCATTATGGTACCTGCAACGACAGCTTGAGGAGATGTCACATTTCAAAGACATGACAAGTTGAGGCTGCTTTGCTTAGGATGCACTACCCAGTTGCAGGAAACCAAGCTAGTGCTTCCCCACCACTCATCACGACCACTGTCCTTCAAAGTGATGACCCTCTGCAGCTTGTGAACAGTAAGTAGAACAATTGTCACCCACAGCCACAAGAGGACAGACTTGATGCAAGGAAAAAGGGTGGTGTCAAGAGCCACATTTGTTCAGAGAAGCAAATAAAGTTTGAAACAAAGGAATAGACATTTTACACAACATCTTTCACAGGGTTTTCAGCACTAGAATTGATTTATTTCCTTTGGCTCCAGTCGGGTTTCTGGTGAGCCCTTATATAGATCAACATTTCAGAGTTTCCATACTACACAAGGAATCCACAAAGTGTCCTCTTGAAGCACCTTTTTTCTAACTGATTTGACTCAAAAGGGTCTTTGTTGGTAGGAGCAGCTCGCATAAGGATATTGGGAGTGCTCTGACATTGTAAGCAGCAGAATTTCAGATGAGCATCCCTTATTAAAGTCCAGAGCAAAGAAAATCTAAGTCATAGATGCACCTTTTAAAAGAGGATGGGATTGAGAAGATCCTGAGCAAGTAGAAGCATCTCTTTACTTTGCATTCTCTGCTCCACAGAGCCATCTCTCCCCTCGCACAAAGGGCTATAGCATCCACTGCCCCACAGGCAGGAGAGGGCTCCTGTGGCAGTGTCTCCAGCCATACCTGACCACAGTGACACCACAGGTTCCCAGAGGGCAGTGTATCCTCTATGGTTACTCAGCCTATTTTAGCAGCTGGAGAATTCCATCTCTTTTCCAGCTGAAGCCCCTGACTACAGAAATCATGCCAGCTCAGCATGTCAGCCTGATTTACAGACAGTTCTTCATACCAGAAAGAGAAGACAAGTGGAAAAGCATCTGAGCAAACAGCAGTCCTCAGGGATAAGGAACAAGGCAAAACCCTGTGGGTGTGACTGTAACTAATTGCACCCCTTGTCAGCAAAAGCTGGGGAAAGCCTGTTGTCCCACACGTGTGCACACACCATGCTTCTGCATCACTAGTTTTGACTTCCAAATCAATGTCTCCTGTGTCAGCCTCAGTCTGCTGCTGCTGCTACTGATGCTGAAGGAATTCGATAGCCATTAACCACGAAACCTAGACTAGCAGGAGCCAACTGTTACCAATACAGCTATTTCCAAACAGCATGAGCAGGCTGACAGGTTTTATAAGGGCCGTTTCGTGTGTTCTACAGCACAAAGCATCTTGCCTGACAGTTTGTCATGTGTGGTTTTCATTCAGTAACGATCACAAAGCCATTTAGCATTCAGCACAAGCACGTACCTAACTGCATGCTCAAACAGCTCACCTGTAGATCAAATCAGGACTTCAGTGTTAGAGGTAGGAAGAGGCACCCAGTGTCCCTTTCTTTATAGGGTTCAGAATCTCACTTTTTCTATCATAACTCTTTGACCTGAAGGGCTTTTTTTCCCCCCCGCTAGGACTCCAATAGGAATAGAGGGAATCATGTCTTGTCCCAGCAAACTTGCAGTGTAAATACCCAACACAAAGTACCAGTGAGTACTTCCCATACAGTGATGTGAAGCACAGAACAATTGGTGGTTTACTCAAGATCAGCCTGACTCAATCAGTGGCTGAACTGGAAAGCAGAGTTTAGATCATCCAGTTCTCAAGAGATGCTTTTACTCATCTCTGCAAACAGGTTTGAGAGATAAAGCAAACATCTGTTGACCACCCAATACTGGCTTCTGCTTGGAGCTATGCACTGTGCAAAAAGAACTCAAGAAAAGGTCTCATTATGGGACTGCTATAGAAATTAATATTCACCCAGAAATAAGATTACCCCATATCACCCTGAAAACACATCAAAACCTAGCAACCACACTAGAAGCAGTGCTTTGCTTTCTTGATAGCTGATTGTCAGGTAACTGGGATCTCCTTTTATTTTTCAAGGCCTTGATCATTATTGCCACAGCACTAAGTTGCCATTAGCAGCTGATAAAGCTCCTCTCCTAGTTGGGATGCTATCAGCAGTGGACCAGACTGTAGAAGAGAAAGTATGCTCTCAGTGCTACACAAAGGAGGGTGGGTTGTATGCACTAGAGAGATATTCAAAGGTGTACAAAAATAACACCTGCAAAGGAGTTCCTACAGTAAAATGCCACTTCTTGAGCAGGTAGTGTGTTTGTTACCTGCAGGAAAAGAGGCAAGTTTCAAACTACAGTTTTGGCTTATGACCTTAAAAGCGTTGCACATAAAACCATTGCTTTCTTCCAGCTTTTTAAGTCTACACAGAACAAACCTCGAAAGGAATCAGTTCAGATTTGTCTCTGGAGAAGTCGGATACTTCACTTGAACAGCAGCCCAGCTGCAGCACTCCAACCTGAAGCAAAAGCACATCACTGTCTGGAGATGGAGTCCTTACATGGAGACTGTTTGCTAGCAGTGAAAAGAACCAGTGCTTCGAGGTTGCTTCTGGGCAGCTGGTCTCCACAAAGGCCACCTATAGGTTAGGAACAGTACTGGAAAAGGAGACTTAGCCTTCTAGAGACCTCCAAGTGAACACCCAAGAAAATCAATATAGTGGTTTCTGCTATTTAACCAGTTCAGCTTGTTCAGTCATGATAACGTGTTAGAGCTCAACCACCAGAGGTGATGCAAGGAACACCTTAAGATGC
>NW_009931325.1:40173-43369 GCF_000696875.1 Nestor notabilis | reverse complement strand
GCAGGAATGTAAAGTATCTGCCCAACTTTGATGCTTTTGGAAATCAAGCTGAGGAACCTATAGGTGTTTTAGTGGGCAGTGCCCTTCCTCCTTGATCAACTCAAGCAGCCCTGTCCTATTTGATGTAATTATGTGCCGACAAGTCCAGCAACTAGAGAGCAAGAGCTTTAGAAATTAAATATGCATAGTACCGATTTCTAAATTGAGTGTTACCTTACACCTAACACCTCGAGCCTTGCTCTGAACAACTACCTACCACCTGGGCAGAATCACTGTCTCCAAGGCTTCACAAACTCAAATGAAGCTGTGCTTGGCAGGTTAAGGAATGCTCAAGACAGACACTGCTCTTCAGCACAGGTTGTAGCACATGGTCCAGCACAGCAAAAGCCACCAACTCCCCCACATTTCTAAATCCTCTGGATTACACCATGAGCAGAGACTGAAAAAGAATGGGCTGGCATAGCTGATGACATGTCCCCCAGCATCTCACACGAAAGCTCTTTGCTAAGTGTTACCTAAATGACAAACAGGTTTTGTACCACAACTTCTACATCTTCCTTTTTACCACTAATCATAAAAGAAAGTGACCTAAAAAATAGCAAGAAAAGATGAGAAATGACCATATGACACACACCGATCCCCTCTCTCTGACACAGACCCAGCTCCCTATTACAGATCAAAGGCACAACATGATACAGACCAAAAGTCTTCCCAGGGAAATGTGAAAACGCATTTTTAAATGCCTTTAATTGTTATTCTTTTAAAGAAGTACTTACTGGCAGCTTTTTATGTCAATACAAAAGCTCTGTTCTAATCTTCAGTACAAGCCAAATTAATATTAAATTGATTAACTCTAAATTACAGCAAATCACAGCCATGTAGTTGCCAGGGGAGCTTTATGCAGATTAGCTGAGCTGAACTCAAACTTCTAAATATCATTTTGCACGGGCACATTTCGCTACCTTCCAATTTCACTTCGATGTCAACACGTAAATTTGCAATGAATTGTTTGTGTACGGCACTAGAGATGGAATCACACCACAAACTCCAGAGTGCTTCCACTTCAGGGGGTCTGCAGGAAGAAATTGCCTAAACAGTGATACACATACTGGAGTCTGAGACGAAGAGTACAAAGCATCAATGACTCTACAGCCCTGAACCTGAAAGATACTCTAGCAGAGGGACCAGACGCCAAGAAGATACCTTCAAGAGCATCTTGGAGAGCAGTTCCACAAGGTGAGCGTTGCATGGGTCAGACACAGAATGATACCACTTGCAACCCACTTAGCATAAAACCCCCCTCTACTTTGTACACTTGCCTTTCAACAAGAACTGCATCTACAAGCTTTATGTTTAAGCTGGACATATGGCAGGCGGCCACTTCGAACTGTGCTCTCTTTGAACCCTTATGCACAATCTGTGCACGCACAAGATTTTGGTCACATCTGGTGCACTTTTTCCCAACTCTACCAATAATCTTTCCCGAAGGTAATTTTCCACATCAGGATGTTATTAATTAGAGGAGGAATGGTTAATTTTCTGGTTTATTTTTATTTCTGGAAAAGTCTTTTCATCCTGCATTGGCCATCAAAGCAGCACAGTCCTTTCCCACTACGTTCAGGCCTAGAAAAAGAGGTAACAAGATTTGTTTATTTTTATGAACAGTGCTTATTAGTGTGGTTTTTTTTCTCCTAACCAATCTAAGTTACACATTCAGAGGACAGCAATGTAGTAAGACTATGTTTGGTCTATGGAATATTTGCTGAACTGCTAGCACCAAAGGGAGCAACTGAGCTGTATCCATGTCTTCTTACATCTAGAAAACGTTGATATATGTAACTTCTTTTTTAATTCCATGTTCATGAAAGTGCCTGTAGATGAGAGACATAACACTGTTTCAAACACTGGAGCCCTCCATGGAGGCACCCAGGCAGACGCTATGTACATGTCCTAAGAGCTTACTTGCTGGCAGCCCCAAACATTGCCATTGTTCCAGGGTCAGTGGTCATTGTTGGTTTATTTCATTTCAAAAAGGAATAAACACATTGTTCTGTAAGAGAGAGATTGAACTCTTCAGTGTCTTCTTCAGGAGAGGCTGCTCTAGTCTCCCATAGAAGGAAATGCAACAGCTCGTGTTCTGCATCACATGAAGCACTTGTGCAACTCTTCTGTTCCTAACCTGCTCCAGAGACTGCAAGAAAGATGGAACTTAAACCATGTTATATTCTGCTATGTTGCCATCCAGCTGAGGCCGCCAGCCTACCATGCTTCCAGGTCTGCATCCTGACTCGGGAAGTGGCAGGAATTCCCTTCGAGTAGATAAATCCCAGAAAAAAAAGAAACTAACAAATCCTCTTGGCCCATGGCAGAACAGGAAACCACATGCCAGCTCCTTAATTAAAATTACAGCAAGTCAAGTAGCTGATACTTTTCCCCTCCCCTGGTAAGGGGGATGAGACATTGTTCTCAAGGGTGTTCTGTCGTGCCTCACTGATCAACCGGCAGGCCAAGTCCAGGAAGAGTTTTTCCACATTATCCGATTCTTTTGCTGAGGTTTCCAGGTAGTACATATCCTGTGCTTCGGAAAACTCGGCAGCTCTTTGCTGGGAGACTTCCCTCTTATCAGCTAAATCAATCTTATTACCTGCATTGATAAAATATTTTAGAAAAGGAATTAATTTGGCTTCCAAAAACAAGCGAAACAGAGGTTGAAAAGGGGTAAAGAAGAGTTTGGTGTTGTACATATGTATGGACAGTGGTTTTGATGAGAAACTCTTAATATTTACCCTCTCCTCCAAATAATGGATTCCCTGATACAAGTGATTAAGTTCATTTAATACCAGCTCATTGAAAGCAATCTGTCCTGTGAACATCCAAGTCAGTTAACTCTAATTTAGCAGCAGTGCATCTGTTTGCTGCTATCAACTGAGATTTAAGGATTTCCATTATGACATCTATTGAAAATTCTCCTGTTCTTGCTCTGAGCAGTACTTAAAATATCAATTATAGCATACAAGATACTAAACGTGGTATTTCTCATGTCATTGCAAGGTTTAAAAGAAGCCTGGCACAGAAGGCAGCTTTCTTATTTCAGTATTCCCATGAAGGATTTGGCTGTTGAGGCTGGAAGAGGGCTGGGCTTGGGAAGCACTTGCAGAGAGAGGCTCCTCCTTGCAGAGGAACCATCCCCTTCCTT
>NW_009931325.1:24479-40142 GCF_000696875.1 Nestor notabilis | reverse complement strand
TTCAGCAGAGAGTTGATTAAAGCCTCAAGCAAGCATCTGATACAATTATACCCTATTACTGGCCACTTCAAACGTGATGGTTTTGCCATATATTAATCTTATAATGAAGATAACAGACCAGGACCTACAATAACAGGGGGCTGTGTCCATGGACTCTGCAGGTTCAGGAGGAAACATCTCCTGGCCCCACTTCTACCAGCAGTTTTGATACTTAGTGGGATGAAAAGACTGCATTTCCACTGGCAAGCCACATCTCATTGCCCTCCTCTCACCTGAGATGTCCTTTCTTTCCTGATAAAGCAGTTTCTTGGACCCCCTGCATATACTGGTTACCTTTCTAAACAAGTTATCACTCAATACAAGTGGTTTATGGGCCTCACCATCTTCAAAGTGTGAGTTATGGACTTATTTATGTGTTTGTGTATAGTTGCTGATAATTAATGTTCCCCCCAAAATTCATGTGTACATTTATTAGTCATTTACTAATTATTTCTGCACCATTTGTACACGTGCCATACCCTTCACAAGGAGTATAATGAGTTTCCTGTATGGAAGCTCTGTTGTTTTCCCATTGTTCTTTATATATTCTTGGGCCTTTAAAAGCCAAGTCCTGACTATCAGATGCTGAAAGCAGAGCATGGAAATGCACAGGGAGGCAAAATAACCTTCACCTTGCCTGCAGCAGACGGATGGCCTGAGATCTACTTTAGCTTGAGTTGAAGCTCTACAGATTAACATAACATTCAGTTATTTATTTTCAGTTTCCCTAAAATCCATGCAAAAGTATTCAGTTTTCCAGCTCTGCCCCACCTATGAATGCTATGATCCACACAAACATCATGTCCTGATGTGGTTTCTGGATCCTGATCCACTCAAGACAAGACTGGCTGTCTTATAGCTATGGGGTACAGCAACCAGCACGCATCGCCAGATTGATGAGATCCAAGCTGGGAGTCACAAGGGAAATGCTCTGTTCTTGGTTCACTTGGTAGCTGCACCATCAACACTTGAGTCCCATATGGGACTGAATGGTGGGAAGCATCCACCTCTGCATGCAATAGCCTTTGACCTGAGACAGGACCACACTTCAAGAAGTGGCTGCGGTGTCCTGAACACCACTATCACTATCTTGGGAGAGAGACTTTTTACAAGGGCCTGTAGCAACAGGACAAGGGGGAATGGTTTTAAACTGAAACAGGGGAGATCTAGATTAGACATTAGGAAGATATTCTTTCCCTGTGAGGGTGCTGAGGCGCTGGCACAGGGTGCCCAGAGAAGCTGTGGCTGCCCCATCCCTGGCAGTGTTCAAGGCCAGGTTGGACACAGGGGCTTGGAGCAACCTGCTCTAGCGGAAGGTGTCCCTGCTCGTGGCAGGGGGTTGAAACTATGTAGTCTTCAAGGCCCCTTCCAACCCAACCCAACCTGTGATTCTATGATTTGAAGGAATGGTCCACATCCTGGGTTAGGGCTGTACCCTGTACCCACCTGCAGTTACACCGGGTTGGCAACAAGATCTGCCGCACCAGCTCAAGCATCCTGCACCGTGAGCTCACACAGATGCCATGTTTTCCTCCTGCCAACATCCCCATCTGCCACCAACCCCTCGACACACACCTCTCAGCCCCCTCATCACACCAGCCCCCGTGGGACCATCACCACTTACCCACTAGCACCGTGATGACCTTGTTGCTGGCGTACTGCTCGATCTCCCGCAGCCACTCGGGCAGGCAGCGGAAGGACTCCTCACAGGTGATGTCGTAGGTGAGGATCAAGGCGTTAGCACTGCGATAGTAACTCTGTGTGATGGACCGGAATCGCTCCTGTCCTGCCGTGTCCCAGATCTGCAGCTTTGGGCAGAACAAGGAAAGGTGGGAAAAGGGAATAAAGAAGTTAACTTTTCTGTTTGATAGCAGTACTGTTTTGACCTATAAAAACCCCTTCAGGGTAAAGCCAATGGTGGGAAAGCACTTTGCTCGTCTCCCCTTTGGCTTCTCTTCTCCCAGAGTGTTCTGTTTGTGTTCCTGCACTAGTGGATTGAACTGCAAGGCACAAAGTCAGCTGGCACTGCAGCCGACAGCCCCTGGAAGGCACTGGTCTGCACATTTTCATGTTGCTTTTAGCATCTCCTTCTGCTGTGGACAGAGCTGCTGGCCTGGAGTTACAACACAGGTGATGGAGAAAGTCGCTTCTCCTGCCGCTGAATATCAACCAACAGCAGCATCCATCCCAAGAAGAAATAATAAAGCCGCTCCTCTGGCTCCCAGAGCCAGTTACAGTTATGCTGAGATGATGCATTGGTGGGTGGAAAATACAGGATTGAACAAGGAGCTCAGAGGGAAGCTGATCCAAGGACTCTAACACAATTCCTCTCCACAGCTTCATCCATCCCGCTTAGTTGCTCACTGCCTGTCTTCCCAATACATAGAACTGGTTGACATGTCCTTAACTATACCACAGACTGGTTTCTGTTGGAAGGGACCTTAAAGCTCATCCAGTTCCAACCCCTGCCACGGGCAGGGACACCTTCCACTAGAGCAGGTCGCTCCAAGCCCCTGTGTCCAACCTGGCCTTGAACACTGCCAGGGATGGGGCAGCCACAGCTTCTCTGGGCACCCTGTGCCAGCGCCTCAGCACCAAAGAGGTCATGAGCATTTGCCAAAGTCTCTGGGTCCAGGAAGACAACAAACATTTCCCAATACAAACTAAACTGATACTGGCTTTATAATTTGAACATTTGATAGGTTTTGGTGGATCACTAAAACCTCAGTTCTTCAAACAGGCAGTCAAAGAAACAAACATCCAAAGGGGAAACATTTCAACATAAAAAAAGGACTTCCCTTCTTCAGCTCCTACTTTTTTAACACAACCCTCCCTGGAATTAACTATGTGAAAGGGTGGTTTCCAGCCAGAATCCTGCATGCTTCGGGAAGAAAAAGGTCAAGTATTTGAGATTTCTTCCATATATTCAGCAGCCCATAACAGAGAAAAACCTTATTATTACCCAGTTCCAAAGTCAAACTACCCCAGCTACTCATCATAAATGTGTTAGTTTGAAATAAGAGCTCCCAGTAGCAGCTTTCAGATGTGGGTGTAAGTTTGAAAAAGTACTTTTTCTGAGAGAGAAAGTGATTTGTTCTGGTTCACAGCTCCTGGGCACCTTTGTGCTTAATCTCTTGGCATAGTTGTAGTTAAACAGCTGAACCTGGCACCTGTAGTTAAGTGACACACAAAACCATAAGTGAAATTATTTGTACATGGAATGCAGATAATGAACAAGACCCATTAAAACAAATCAGCCTTGAAACTCTGGCAGATGGGAAAATACAGATCATTTTGTTGTTGCTCGGCTGGTTCCCAGGAAAAACATTTACTGATTGATCTACTGGTTAACTCCAGCTTATGTGTGTTCCACATTTACCGAGATGATCTCCAAGCTGATTCGTAGAAACTTGATGGGAATATGTTCTTTAATATAATAGACATGGAAGGCAAAAGGGATTGCCCTGGGGGAAAGGGTTTCTCACTGCTGCAGTCGTGTCTACCTGTAAGCTGGGTGCATAAGGCAGGGAAGAGCCCCCAGCCTTACAGCTAGTGATATTCTCTTCCTGCACACAAAATGAATATCTTGCACCTCACCCCACTATTATTTCTGCCAAATAAAGTATTTCACAGCAACCATTTTACCTGCATATTTTTCCAGAGGATCCAAAGGACAGTGTCCGACTCAGGCTGCAGAAAACCCACATCTTTATTTTCCTGGGGCCAGCTGATGCTTCCCCTCTCCCAGCATTTGCACACACATTTAGCTTTCTACATACAAACATCTCCACCACGTACAATAAGATCACAGGTCCATAGAGCACAGCCCTCCATAGCACTGAGGATGCTTTGCTTTGACCAGCATGAAAATTGGCTCAAATCTCTGTAGCCTCTTACTGTACATATTTTTGGGTTTATTAGAAAAGGGCAGGCAGACCAAAAGCCCCCTCAACTGCACTGTGCTGTCTCAGCTTGTCTGCCAGTGAGCTTTAGGAGCAGCTCATATCTGATACGGTTTGCACACTGCGTTCACGCTACCAAGTCCCTCTCCACTGACTTTCAAACGTAATTTTGAAAGCTGGAAAGTAATTTTTCCCTGGAAATCTATAGCTTATTTCCAAGTCTGAGAACCTGTTCGGTGAGCAGCCCTGCTCCCTCATCCTGGAGCCCAGCAGATGTGCAGGAGATGCTGCCCAGCACAGAAGCAGAGTCACGGCTGGGGCACTGTTAAATGAGCTAACAGTCAGAGCAGTGCCTGGTTTGACTGGGATGTCATTTGTATTGCTCTGACTCATTACTGCTTTTCCCGCTCATTAAATGTGTATTCTCACTGGCACTGCTTACTCAAAAGGTTTCAGCTACAAAAATCACTCCCTGAAAGAAATCCATTTGCTTTTCACACTCCAGAAGGCTTATTCAAATGCCCAAACGTATTGTAGTAAGCTTCCCCCCAAGCTTGGTCATTGTGGCTCAGCTCCAGCAACTCCAATTTACTCCACTGGTGGGGTCAGGAGAGGGACTTTGATTTAACTCTTTATTTGCTATGTCAAATATAGCTGGAATACCAGCTACTGCTTGCTAAGGCTCTGTGGAACACAAGCCAGCTCCAAGGTGATTAAAGAGAGTACATAGAATCATAGAATAGTTTGGGTTGGAAGGGACCTTCAAAGGTCATCTAGTCCAACCCCCCCAGCAAAGAGCAGGGACATCTTGAACTCCATCTGTTGCTTGGGTGGACACTTGTGCATTCAGACATTTGCAGGGCAGCAGGGGCTTACCATGCTGATGAGTTTTCATTTAGCTTGGACAGAGCTCCCCTGAACCATCCTTAGCCCTGAGATAGCCCATATTGGCACAACTGTTCCATATGATCTCTTAATGAGTTTGCATCCTCAGTCCAAGCTAGTCTTAAAACAGGATTATGTCATGGGAGTAACAAGTCAAACACAGACAAATCCTTAGGGTGAGTTTACTGGTCCAAAACCAGACCTCAGATATAAGCAATGTTCTTTAGGCTCCAGCTGTACTTGACAGGGAACCAGTTGTTTGGAAAGGAGAGGTGTCTGAAGTGGATGGGATTCATCTTCCTCAAGATAGTTTTTCTCCCTCCATTGACCAGGACAATCTTGAGACAGCTGGTTTAAGCCAGGTATATAAGGAAAAACACTAATTCCACCTTCAGTGCAGTACTTCAGCCATTTATCATTTAAATCCTCTGAGCTGCTCCACTGGACCTGGTTTTGGCTGAAAGAACCATCTCCACTGTCCGAGGAGCCTGGACAAGCAGCAGCAGTGTCCTGGCCTGCTAATGAGCATCACAAGCACTGAGCTCAGCTCTGACACCACAGGGGCTATATGTGATCCTCACTGCTTTCCTGCCTGATGTTCTGTCCCACTTGCACAGCAACGTGCTGAATGTTAACTCAGTCTTTATCCGGGGGAGGTATTTACACTCTTGTCCTTCACCTTAGGCTGGAAGGTCTGCTCAAGGACCAGCACTTGCCATAGGTTTGTACAGCTCCTCACACAGGAGAGTGGCAGCCTGCTGACATGATCATGCCTTTTCAAATCTGTCCTTAACTTAGGAATACACCATCTGATTTTCTTCTTAAAAACCCTCTGCACTGAAATACAGGTTAAAAAAGAAAGCCAGAACTGAGAATCTGCATAAGCCCACTGTTTCCATCCCATTGCTTACACAAGCTTAAAAACGGGTCTCAACATCACATCCAGCCAGTCACATAGCTGCCACTTTCCCACTTGCTCACTGCTAGGTTTGATGAAGGCAGCAAGGGGAAAACCACTGTTTTTCACTTCAATGTCCCTGGATTAATGTAAGCAGAACAATTCCAGGAGCAGCTCAGGGACCCTGGACACACTGACATATTCCTCTCTCACCTCGTAGACACCCACAGTCTCTACTAATGAACAAAGTGGCACCAGCCAACATCTCTGGGTGCTGGAACCCAACCATGGATCCCATTAAAGCATGAGATTGGTCCCTGGTGTGTTTTGGTTCAGGCAATACAGCTTTCTGCCAAGTGATGCTCAGGCTCAGTTTGGGAGTTAGCACAGGACAAGCAGCTCGGTTGCAACCACTCTCTTTTGGAGGCTAAAAGAGTTAACACTATGCAGGACATTGCCCTTCTCAATTCAACGTGCTGACAAAGGTATTGTGACCACCTCTGCTTCTCCCAGATCTGTAACTCAAGTGGAAGACGAGCCTTTGTCATGCAGAACTGCACAAGTCCAGAAACCAGCTCTTGCCTTGGGAGCTCACAGGAGACCTTCATCAAGCACATCCCAGTGGGAACACCATGGATCTCTGCTTACCAGAAATGCCATGAGCAGAGGTTGCACTGAAGTGCTGCTTTGCACTGAAGTGTTTCTTTGCACTTCCTCAACCCCAGCCAGGCACAATCTTAGCATCTCCTAAGCAAGGACAGAGTTTTGCAAGATCTCCCCTCTCTTTTCTCCCTTAGAGTAGGTTCACTGTTACAGCCCTAGTGGTAACTGTGGAGAGAGGCACAAAGACTTAGACCCAGCATTGCTTTTGCCATGTCAGACAGCCCTGTGCTTCCCCATGTGCCTTCCAGCAGCAGGAGGACTGTGGCAAGAGACCTCAGCTATGGCACTGCCACACAAGTTTATACTTAAACCCATCAGGCTCTTACCTTTACTTTTTCACCATTTATCTCCACAGTTTTGATCATAAAGTCAACTCCAATTGTGGCTCCTTGACCTGGTGGGAAAAGCCCCTGAAAGAAAACAGGAGTTTCATTGGGCAAATTTCTGTAGCAAGACAAGACTCTAAGTGCCAATCCTCACCCTTGCCCACCCTCAAAACTATTTCTCCCTTGTCCCCTTCCCCAGACACTTGTTCCCATCACATTTAGAGAGGAAAACGTGACATTTCCCCAGCACAAAGATTACTATAATTCAACCCCACAGTGTTTTCCCTGCCTACATTCCTAGTCACGTAGCAAGTTGACTTCAGAAGTAGGAAAACAGGAGAAAAGGAGGATTTGTACAGGCAAAATGAGAGGGGAAAAGCTTTCCAGCTTCAGTGCAGTTGGAAAAGGCAACGGAAGAGTAAATGACGACCCTCCATCCTACTTCTCATTGCCTTGAAAGAGGTGTGAGCACAAACATGGGATGAGATGCCTTTGCTCCTGCAACCTTATGCCTTCCCTCTCCCCCTCCACCACATGCCTCAGCATGGAAAGGCATTTCTGGCAGCTCCCAGTGCCAGGATCACCTCCCTGCACAATATTTTGGGAGCAAAGCATGAAGCCAGCCACTACCAGTGCCACAGCAATGGCAAAGGCTGGTGTGGTGCTGGTGGTATTTGATTGCAGCACCATGAGAAAGGAGCAGCAATAAACCAAAAATCTCCCTGAAAAACCCCATTCAGAGCTTTTGATTTCTGGTATCCAAGTCTACAAAGTCATGTTGATTTTGGGGCACATCCATCCCCTACAGCATCTGCGCTGCCAAAGCACAAAGAGCAGAAGCAGCCTCAGATTTTTGTGGTTAACCCTTTGGAGTTGACTGGCTTTATTGCCACTGTCACATGTGGTTGGAGAGTGTTTAACAACAACATGGCTTTGAAACTGAAATTAACAGTGAGGGTGGAAAGTGCTGACAATTCCTAGTGAAAAGTGCAACAAAACCGCCACAACTTAGTTCTTACAGTGCATTGTGCAAAACTTTCTCTTGCCCCAGATTATAGCAGCAAGGTCCTTCCTCTATCATTCAGCCACAGAGAAAGGTCTGGTGTTTAACAGAACACACTGGACTGACAGCCCAGGACCCAGATTATTTCATTATCTACTAATGGGAAATAACAGGGAGAGCTTTGTGCAGCGAGAGATGGGGAACAGAAGGCACACAAGGAAACACACTGGTCCTTATAACTGGTCCAGAACACCTCCAAATCAGGAGGAGTTGTCCAGCAGCTTTCCCACAGGGGACTTTCCATCTTCAGAAAGGGATGAGCTTTCTCCAACAGTGCCAAGTATAACACAACAAACAGATGTGCTGCTCGTGCCAGTATGTTGTTGTAGGTGATGCACGCACCATGCTCTGTAGCCGCGATGCCAGCAGAGCCCTCAGCGCACATTCAAGGGTCCATGCGCCTGTCCCAGTGCTGCCCCCACCCCAACATCCATGTCCCAGCCTTACCTGAGTGAAGCGACGGACTAAGCAGGTCTTCCCCACGCCGGCGTTGCCAATTAAAACAATTTTGAAGAGGAAATCATAATCTTCCATACTCATTTAGCAGCTGCAAGAGAGACAGAGCACACAACACCGTGTGAGCCAAGGCAGCGGTGAAATGCCTTTTTATGCCTGCTGGACTTCATTCCTCTAAATATTCAGAGCAAAGGTCTCCTGGCATGTGTGTGGCTCCTCAGATAAGGAGGAGAGCCCTTCCTGTTCCAAGTCAGGGCATCCACGTAGTCCAACATCAGCTGCCATGAAACCTTGGCCACGTTTCAGCTTTTGTGCTGTCTCACCTGAATTGGAGATGCTGGTTTTGAGCTTTCCAAGCCTGAGCCACCATTTCCTAGATCTCCCCAAATGTTTGTTTTGCTTTTAATTACATCAGTGCCAAAGTTCAGCCACATTGTCTGAGGGGATCATGTAATCTATTTCTGCCAGGGCAATACCCAGAAACTCCCTGTGAGCTCCTCCAGGGAGGCACTGGGTACCCACAGAGCAGAGCTGGGACATACATGAGGGCAGAACAGATGGGGAAATTAAAGTAATTTAAAAATGCAAGCAGCAACATTTGTCTTAAAGATGGAAAGAGCTCACTTGCTAAAATCACAGTGCAGAGCGAGGTAACAGTTGGCTGAAGTACATCAAGAGAGGGTTTTAGCAAAGAAATAATAGATGCTACAAGGAGTATTTCTACTACTATGGCAGTTTAGTTTTGTGAGGATAGCTTGCTTGGCTTAAAGCTCAAATGGGAAGTGAACACATGGGGTACCCAGCACACATATCCCACCTCCTCCAGTCCAACAGGAGAGGTGGTAGGATGCAGAGGCTGATGTTTTGGCAGCATCACAGGAGATGGGCAGTGTTGCCTACCAAGAGGAATATCTCCAGGGCTTCCTTAGGCCGCTTAAAGTATGGGGAGAACCAGATACACGTAGTTTGCTGCAGCTGAGCAAGGCATGAGGGATGGTTATCCAAACCTCCATCTCCAGTGCACCCAGGGGTGCTACTGACACTGTGACCAGAGAAGGGGTCTAGAACCTTCAAGAAAAGCAACAACAACCACAAAAACTTCAGGTTTAGGTTTCAAGCAGACAGAAAAACCCACAGACAAGGGTGCAGAAGGACAGAGTCCAAATCCAGCTCTGTCCAGGAAGATCCAGGTATTATTATATGTGGCAAAGACCTGTCTTCGAGACTGGTCTGGGATAATGGCATAAAAGACATTACTAAAGAGACAGGTTTACAAGCTGTCAGTTTATACCAAGTAAGGTGGTACCTAAGCACCACTACCTAATCCACCAGTACCTATAGATTAGGCAGTGGATGAGAAGATAGAGCCCTTTCCCACTGCCTCCAAAGGTCCTTCCTTGGGAGTGTTCATTGCCACACACTAGAAGGCCCTGGCTGCAGACCCAGGTCCCACCACATAGCTGTGATAGGCTTTTGGTCAAACAAGATAAAACTGAGAGAGCCTGGGTCTGCCTGGCAGACCTGATGGCAGAAGAGGTGAAAGATTGACTCAGCTGCTTCACGTCTGTGTGATCCTTGGCCTTTCCAGCAGCCTAAGACAAAAGGGTAACCACACCAATCAGTGAGTGACTAATGACGTGCATCACATCAGCAGATGCGATTAGCAGGGACACTGCTGAATCACTACATGGACATGTCACTAACACAGCACAGCACTTGCCCTGGAGCTGGTTTGCTGGTCCCCTGCAAAGTGCCATCAAACAGCAGGAGCTGGAGCTGTCCTGAGGATGCTCTGACCTCACCTTCCTCTGATACTGAGCACCTTGCTCCCTCCTATCCCTTAATACAAAGAGTGGGACGTTAAACAGCAGCCTCCAAAAATGTCCTTTTTTCTTTTCTGGGGTTGTTATTTTGTGTCATCATTTCAGATCTCCCTGACTGGCTTTCCCAGAGTGGGACCAGATACCAACGACATTATTAAGACCATGTTGACAGCGCTCTTACAGTGAAGGTTAAATGCTAATATAAGGTTTCAAGCTTTCACACTAGCCAACGTGCAGAAAAACATGATCATCCACTAAAAGCTATTTCAAGACTGATGAGACTTACTCAGCACTGGATAATTATCCCTGGGATGCTTCAAATCCCAGAGGGCACTGCTCCGCCCCTGGGGGGATTTCAGATCTATTACTTGTACCCCAAACAATTCAGTGCTCAAATTTGTCTTCTTGGGAAGCTTAAAAATAAACTTCCTCAGCAGATCTCTGAGCTCAGAAATGCTAAATAGCTCAGATATACCCTCGAGTTATGTCTGATCCCCTTCATTAGACTCCAAGACTAATTATATGTGATAATGACCCCAAATGGGAACTGGAAGATGAGCCAAGGCAATAAAACAAACAACGTAATGATGAGATTAAATTGCCAGAACTGAAGAGACACCAGAAGTGGGGGCACAGGAAGGGAGAAAGCAAAGAAAGCAGCAAGGAAGAGAGAGAAGTGGGAGGTGGAAAGGGCAGATGAGGTTGACCATCGCTGCCCTATCACCCATGTTCACCTGAACTGGTGTTTCTCCCTCTGCTGTGCACACACACTCTCACCACAGTGTCAGCACTGGAATCACAACCATTGCATCAGTCACTGTTACAACATCTCCTACCAGCCGAGCCCTCCAGCCAAGTGACCTTTGCTGCTGACTCAGGCTCACATAACCCTCCCTGTCCCCAGGGAAGATGTGTCTCAACCTCTGCCCGGCTCGCTATGGCCAGGGAATGCGCATGTCAGCAATACATCCCGCTTGGAGTTCCATGCTTTAAAAAGAAACAGATAATGCAGAGTGACAGGTTTTGGTGTGGTTTTGCTTTCTTTTGGGTTGTTTGCGTTTTGGTTTGGGTTTTTTTTCCCCTTTCTGTTCTCTTGTGTTGGCAGGCACAGGCTCTGCATTGCATCCCTGCAGTGGTTTAAAGTGTTAGTGCTGCAGCCGCCTGTCCCACCCTTCGGCAGAGACAAGACCCTGCAGCAAGGGCTGGGATGCCTGTCTCTGCCTCCGCCACCCCTCACCACACTTGTTTAACACAAACAGGGCTGGCTACAGCACCAAGACATGCCCTGTGATGAGATGAAGCAGGAGCAGAGCCCGAGGCTGGTAGCAAGGCAGAAACCTGGGTTTCACAGCCATTTTTCCCAGTTTTTTCCCAGCTCACATCCCAACCAGTCTCCGTGGCTCATGACCCTCTGGTGCTGTCCCCACCAGACTCAAGGGGATAAGTTTTGCAGGGGTTTATGTCCTTTGTGTCACTGCTCTGCTCCACTCCACCATGCAGCCCCATGCACAGCCACTGTGAGCAGGAACAAGGAGCCAGGAGAGGCAAATCAAAGCAGGGTGATGACCTATAGAGGTGGTCCAGCAGCAGGAACACAGCTGAAGGATGGCAGGACATGTTTTAGGCTTAGCTGGTTTTCTTTGCTTGGGCAAGACAGCACAGTGAATGCTCTTAGTATTTTTCAATTATTAATTCCAATTCAACCCAAAGACTAACGAGATCCACCCAAAACAAAAGCACAGGGGCCAGGGGCTTTTGCCTCCTCTTCCTCCCATGCAAACTTGTACTTGCACTGCTGCAAAGGCAGACACACACCAGTCCTTCCTGCTTCTCCCACTGTCCAGATTGCTGGGAACTCTACCACAGCATGGTCAGCAGGACTTGGTTCTCTGTTTCACCCTTCCATGGGCTCTTCTCCTGGGACAGCTGATGGAGGAGAAAGACCTGCTTCTATTCCACAACACAAGGAGTTCTCCACAGTAAATATATATCACAGAATGGGTTGGAAGGGACCTTTAGGTCGTCATCTTGTTTCAACCTCCCTGCCATGGGCAGGCAGGGTTGGAAGATATACTTTAGGGAATACAACATCCAGGTTATGTTTCAGTTTGTTCCCCTACATGATGTCCTCTCCCTGCATTTGCTCCATTCACCTCTCAGTTCACCCTGATCCACTTTGGCAGTGTTTATCATCACCTTTACCAATTATTTCCTTCTTTTGCAGGGTTTTTTCACTCAGTAGTTTGGATGGGCACAGTGGGCTCCTCTTCATGTCTGACCTGCTCTGACCATGCCACACTCAGCCTCTTCGGTTGCCAGCTAAGTGGTAGAAGCACAATGTAAAGGTTCAAATACTACCTGGGAGACATGAATGACTTTGAACTGATCAAATTCTCCTTCAAACGGATGAAACCACTATCCTGCCTGCCCAGCATCAGCTTTTACACCAGGCTTGGCACAAAACAAGCAGCAAGTACGAGTGAGGTTTTTAGCTGATAAAGAAATCTCTGGCACTGCTCTCTCGGCTCCTTTGCTCAAGGAACAGTTTCCACCTCTAGGCATGACCGCAGCAGACTCTGTGATGATGACTCTGCCCAGTTATTTTGGCCAGAGCCAGAAGTGGAGTCGGGTACTTCAAAAGCACAAGCCTTTCCCAGTCAACTACAAGGTGTGCCAATGTCTGCCCGTCTTTAATCCTCCCTGAAGATGACAAGACAATGTGTGCTCGAGAAACACTATGGGCAGCCTTAATCTGAAGTCAAGAACCTTTCATGTCTAAAATAATGTTTGGCACCTTCATTTTAGAAGAAAAAACAGAAATAATCTGTTGTTTCTAAACCTCCATGGTGTCTCAGTCCTCTTCTGCATATGAGGCACAGGAATCATTCAGCAGCAGTTCCCATCTCTGCAGGGCCTGGTGACAACAAGAGCAGGGAGTTCATGGCACATTATGGCATCTTCTCTCCCCACCAGTCTCACTCAGGGATTTTCTATTTCCTATAACTGAAGAAACATCAGAAGGCTTCGTGGGCATGTCCTGCTTATGAGCCATGGTTAGGGTATCACTGTCCCCGTATCAGAACAGGCTTAGTGCAGTTTGGTGATGAAGACCCATGCATGGCTATAGAATCATAGAATCATTTAGGTTGGAAGGGACCTTTACGATCAGTCAAGTCCAACCATAAACCTCACACTGTCAAGTCCACCACTGAACCATGTCCCCAGGCACTTTGTCTACATGTCTTTTAAATACCTCCAGGGACGGTGATTCCACTACTGCCTGTTCCAATGCTTGACAACTTGTGCGGGGAAGAAATTGTTCCTAATATTCAGTCTAAACCTCCCCTGGTGCAGCTTGAGGCTGTTTCCTCTTGTCCTATCACTTGTTACTTGGGAGAAGTGACTGAACCCACCTCACTCCGTCCTTCTTTCAGGCAGTTGTAGAGAGCAACAAGGTTCCCTCTGAGCCTTCTCTTCTCCAGACTAAACCCCCCAGGTCCCTCAGCCGTTCCCCATCACACTTGTGCTCCAGGCCCTGCACCAGCTCCGTTGCCCTTCTCTGGTCCCGCTCCAGCACCTCAACGTCTCTCTTGTAGTGAGGGGCCCTGAACTGAACACAGGATTTGAGGGCCAGCCTCACCAGTGCCCAGCACAGGCCACAACCCCTGCCCTGGCCCTGCTGCCACACCGGTGCTGATACAGACCAGGATGCTGGTGGCCACCTTCGCTGCCTGTGTACAAGCTGCTCATATTCAGCTCCATCAATCAGCACCCCCAGGTCCCTCTCCATGAGCAGTTTCCAGCCACTCTTCCCCAAGCCTGGAGCATTCCATGGGGTTGTTGTGGCCCAGATGCAGGACCAGGCACTTTGCCTTGTTGAATCTCATCCCATTGGCCACATCCCATCAATCCATCCTGTCCAGACCCCTCTGCAGAGCCTCCTACCCTCCAGCAGATCAACATTCCCAGCCAACCTATTGTCCTCTGCAAACTCACTGAGGGTGCCCTCAATCCCCTCATCCAGATCATTGATAAATATATTAAACAGATATTATTGGCCCCAATACTGAGCCCTGGGGGACACCACTTATGACTGGTTAACAACTGGATTTAACTCCATTCACCACCAGTCTTTGGGCTCCTCCATCCAGCCAGTTTTTTACCCAGTGAAGAGCTGGGTAAAATAAACCCCAACCTATCTTCAGCTTCAAAGGGCTCTCCACAATTAGGGATAAGGACTGAAATTACATCAGAGCTCCTTGCTTAATAATTTGCACCTCAGCTCTATCCCACCTCCTACCCTCATTTACAACTTACTGCTTCAATTAGACACAGAGAAGGATCTGCAGCCTCTTCCAGTTGTTGGATCAAACCCGTAGGTCAGGGTGAGCTTTGATGTATTTATACAGTTCTTAATGAACAAGAGTTTTCTGTTCATCATCCAACAGCTATAAACAAAAACAAACTCACCTAAACATCTCAAGTTCAAACAGCAGCAGTTTTGTACACAGATATTCTATTGATCACACACGCTGTATGAGCCAGGAAATTCAAAGCTAAGGCTGAT
Source organism: Nestor notabilis (assembly GCF_000696875.1). Taxonomy (NCBI): domain Eukaryota; kingdom Metazoa; phylum Chordata; class Aves; order Psittaciformes; family Psittacidae; genus Nestor; species Nestor notabilis. The sequence goes on along the minus strand of NW_009931325.1, from coordinate 25,520 downwards.
ATTTCAAGCAGAAGATTATTCCTTCTGGGCCAGAAAATTGCAGGAAATTCAGGTCTGGACATGCTGGTGCATTATGTAATTCAGGATAAAGTATTTTCATTTCCAAAGCACCTGCCAACCCAAGCAGGCTCCAGCTCATGCTCCTCTGCACACAAGCAGATTTCCTTCTGCTCCTTTGCCCATCTTCCTCACTCATCTCTACAAGGTTTAATTCCCCTTCCATTCACACTGGAGAAATAAAGACACTCCATCCCCATGAAAGCCTGGATGACCCATGCCTCTGTGGTGCTGGTGGCAAAGCCACAAGCACGTGGGATCCATGCTGTCAGCTTGACATGACATTAAAACTCCAGGGATGCCGTACAGAATTCAAGGGAGAAGGATTTATTGCAGGCACCCAGGGCAGAGCCTGCCTTTTCCCACCTCCTCCATCACACTTGCCATTCCAGTTGAGCAATATCCAGTTGCCTGTGCACTGGCAATCCTAAATGTTCCTCTTCATGAAGGACAGTCCCAAATGCAGAAACACCATGCCTCCAAATGCGACTTCCCAGGCAGAACACAGCAGCTTTTATCCCCCCACACATCACCTACAGGCTATTAGTGCACACACCTCCATGGTGCATTGGGCTTGCAGTGTTTGGAGAGATTCCTGCTCCTCAACCCTATGCTCAGGATATTTCTCCTACAGAAACCAAGTGAGCTGAATAGGTACAAGTTCTCATGTACCACAGGTGTGGTTTATCACAGATATATTTCTAGAAACAACAGGAAAACTAAAGCCAAGGGGTTTTGCATCAATGACCACACAGAGCATGCAGCCCTGCCCCTTACTGCCTTCGCACCACAGATAATTTGCAGCTCATAGGACTGCTTTGATCAGGTCATGGCTCATATGTTAGTTGGCCTCCAGGACCTTGTGCAAGTGCTACAGAGGAACCCACTGACCAGTGATTACAGGTGCTTCACTATAAAACAAGCGTGTAAATCCAGAACCAACATCATCTCAAGGAAAAGCCTGGAGAAGGAGCTCTGTTTTAC
>NW_009931325.1:14554-24448 GCF_000696875.1 Nestor notabilis | reverse complement strand
GAAGAGCAGGATGCTCATCTGCGATGCCCACACTCAACACGAGAAGGCCCTGTCTTGCTCCATCCCACAGCTGGACACCAGCTCTCCTCAATTCCAGAGATAACTGACTGCAGACTGCCCTCTTCATGTGCCTGCTTTGCCTAATGTTGGAGGTTACAAGTCCCACAATCAGGAGCAATCATTGGTTTTTCACATGCTCCTGGCATTCCCCAGTGGTGAAAAGGCTTCACATCCATGCTGTCTACTTCTGGGTAAAGTCTTCTGGGGGGCTTTGCTAGTGCTGGTGTCAAGAACAGCATTAACACACATCATTAATCATTCTTTGCTGGGTGATGTTTGTGTTGGACACATCCTTGAGGATCTCAGTGCTACCAAAGGCTCTTCAGAGGAGAGACCAGGCAAGTCCAGTGTCCCCATTTAACTTTTCCACCTCCTGGTGGGAGGGGGGACTCGGTGACATTTGCTATACACTTTGGTGTTGGGAATGGCCATGGAAGTGCAAAATACCACATGCAGCCAGCGTATGATATTTATGCAGTTATATTCCAACAAACAGATCTGGAGTGAGCCATTAATCAATGATGATTCTCCTCACAGAGATCAACTAATCAGATTCCCACATTAGTTAGGAAAAATGAGACACACGCTTGCAAAATAACAAAGAGAAAATTAATTTCTTTAGGATTGAAAACAAATAATGCTGATAACGTACATCCACAATGCAACAACCGTGCCTGACTGAACCACACACCAGCAGCAGCACTCCCAGGATACACACCATCTTCCAAGCATAAGGACCGCCCCAAACTCCCATTTCCTGCCAGAATCTGGGTTCTGCCTGCAAAAAAAAGCCAGTGCAATCTTAACACATGTTTTTATAAGTATCTTTTAAGACATGCCTGGACACAGAGACCCGATGCTGCATGCTCAGAACAACACTGTTGGTTTGGTTATGTTTTAGCAAGTCATGCCACCACCAAGCTGTATGCTCTGAAGCAACACATTTTTGCATGGAAGTGGTTAAAGACTCAGCCAGCACAGCAGACACAGGCTGACTTCCAAGCATGGAAAACTGCACTGCCAGAAATCCAGCCAAAAATGCTGCTTTATCCACTCAAAACCAACAGACTCTTCCTGAAGAGAAAGAAAAAAGTTTAAACTACAGCCAAGCGTTAACTAGAATGTGTCTTGCACAGAAAAAGCCAGGAAAGCTGCCTAAATCCAGCTCTCTACAATGGGAAGTAAAGCTCCCACACCCAGAGGTGACCCAATGAAATGGGGAAACCCATCAGGACTTTAGGTGGGAATTCCTCCGCCTTTAGAAACAAAGTGCAGGATCAGGATGAACCTCAATTGCTCCCACAAGATGGGCAAGGTTTTGGGGTTGCACAGCTGGCACAGAGGCAAAAAAGCTGGTGGAGAAACAAGTCATCCTTGGTCTAAAAGAAAGGTCTGTGCATATCAACCAGGCAGAAGGCAAAGGAGTCTCCTGAGGCTGAGCTGGCATGAGTTTAAGTGACATCCTGGTCATATGTGGAGAAGTTTTGACACTTGGTGACAGGGCTCTGATAAAACACTTACACGATCAGGCAGTGCCACCACTGCCTCTGCAAAGGTACAAGACAAGCTGTCATAACTAAAGTATTTCAATAAAGTATTTACAAGAACATCACGACTCAAATGAGGCTTCAAACACAGAAGTAAAATCAAAGCGTGCCATTAACCAGTGACATAAGTCCCATAAATGTATTGTGAAATATGAACATGTACATTAAATAACTCAGGTTATAAAAGCAAGAGAATTATCTTGAGTTTTATCTAGAACAACATGTCTTACTGCCACTGACCATCTTGTTTTGATTGTGCCAGACACTGTGGTCATGAACAGAATAAAAACATTTTGCTAATAAAGTTTTTGCTTTGTAAGAATGCTTTTTAACTAAAAAAATAATAAGCAGTTATTTCCACCTTGGTTTCTGCTTAACGAAGCTTGTGGTTTACTGGGGTTTACATCACTTCTCCATCAAACCTAGCAGAAGTAACAATTCAGCTTCATCTAATCTTGCTCTCATGTGCCTGAAATCAGTGTCCAGAGAGCTGCGCTTGGTACCCTGCAGCTTGGGTTGCAGGGTCCATACAGCACCATGTATGATGCTGCTGTGCCATGCCATGCCACGTTCAAGGCCAGGCTGGACAAGGCTTTGAGTAACCTGGATTAGTGGAAGGTGTCCCTGACCATGGAAGGGGGTTGGAACTAGATGACCCCTTTAAGATCCTTTCCAACCCAAACCATTCTGTGATTCTATAACGTTTCAGTGAGAGAAGCTCAACTTCTAACTACCACCTCTCATACATTTCATGTCACAGCATGAAGTGCAGTGAAGAAGCATCCCCAAGACAACTGCTTGAAGGAGCTTTCTCCAGGAACGAGTTCAAAGTTATTAGGGCTATTATTTGCACAGCACAGGTAACCCACCTTCAATCAGCTGTTCACATCTGGATTCTGTGGGGCAGCATCTTCCTGGTGCCTCAAGAAGAGGGCTGGCATCCTCAGGGACAAACTTTGAGGTATTCCCCCTAACTCAAGAACAAAACCTGCTACTACAGAGTAGGACTCTTAAGAGAAAAGGGGTTTTTTGATGGATTTTAATTCAACTTACATGAGGAAACAAGTGACCCTGTGTTTCAGCTGGAGGCTCCCACATGTGCAGCCTCACCCAGCCACATGGAAGCTGCGCGTCACACCCCTGTGCCACTACAACAGGAAAGATGGCAACACCACATTTGCTTTCAGGAAGGACTTCTGCCTCTGTTATGCTATTTAAAGGAAGGTTTCTCCTTCAGAAATTATAGCTTTTTTGAACATGAAGTGATGGAGGAATAAAACAGAGTTCAGTGTTACATACTCCTGCTAAGATGGCAGAGGTAATGCAATAGCATTGGCTATTTAAATCCTTACAGGAAGGAGATAGAGAAGGTGTGGGAGCAGCTGAGGACAGCCCGGGGAAGCTCACATCTCCCAGGTCCCCATTCCCTCCAAGTATGAGCTTGCACTCCCAAACCAGAAGGCCCTAGATCAAACTTGGGGTGATGGGTCTAGGCTATTCTTAGCCTGATTATTACCCCAGTGCTCTACAGTTCATCATCTCCAGTTTCCAAATGGGAAGCACACAACATATACGCTTGTGCACCCAAACCTACGTGCTTCTGCTTCCTAACAAAACTGCAGCACCAGTGCAAGTGTTGCCCCTCTAAAACTGCTCTCATTTGATGGAAACCCCTCAGCTGGGATAATCCAGCCCATCTGGCAAGCGGCTGAGCTGACGGGAAGTGTTCCTTGCATCTCTGCAAAGAAACACTGCAGCACGGTTTCAACCACGACTATCTGCCAGAGAAGCAGATGTTTCATGAAAACAAATTGTTCAGGGAGGGAAGAAAGCGGAGATAATAGAGACCTGGGTGTAGCTTCAGGGCTGGTTTAAGCTGATGTAAGTCCTGCTGCCTCCCAAAGGGAAGGTTACCAGCCCTGCCTGCACCCAGCACCCTTGCCAGCTGCAGGAGGGACCCAATCCAGATGGGAATCCTAATAATCCACTCCCAATCCAATTTAGGGGTGGGACAACAGAATTGGATTTTAAAGCCCAAGTCCCAGATTTTGATTTTTGTAAAAGCATTTTTATTATAACTAATATCTCTATAATGGTAATTGAATATCATGGCTCCTGAGTAGGATTTTTATAAGGGCATCACAGATCTCTTCATAGAGTAAGGAGCAGTATTCATGTCTTGGTCATATTTTAGCTCACATGCTAACATGTAGCCTGTTTTCAGTTCCCCTTTGTAGTTTCAGGTGGTTACAGGACTTTTCATTGTCCCAAACCACCGCAAAAGTACAGTTACTCATCTAGGGTAGCTATCTGCTGTTAAAACCTCATTGCAGCCTTGGGCCAGCTGCAGTTCAAGAGACTGCATGGCTTGAATTTGACACTAAAAAAATCCCCAAAAGCAAAAAAGCAGCTCTTTACTGGAAGCTTTCTGCTCTGGTCTCCTGCCACTGCAGGGATATTACTCAAACAGCTCACCTAAAAGCCTGGAATCTGGAAAAATAATTTAAACCAAAATGTGTTCCAGGAGCAGGGTCTTTGAGATTTATGACTTGGAGCTGGCGCAGGAAGCGGTACCTTTGAGGACTAAAGCAGGCAGGCTCCCCCAAAACCAAGCATTGCATGTGCATGCACGCACAGGCATTAAAAGGCCATGTTGGTCACAACAGCTCTCTAGCCCAGATAAATCATGTCTTCACCTCTGCAAACCTCTGGTCCCCACCTCCAGCCATACAGGTTAGTAAGTTACTGCAGAGATTTACAGGTAGAGATTTGCATTTGGAGAGAAGGTGATGGCTCAGTTGCAGCACCAGTATTTACCCTTTTGATGCTGTCAATGTTCATCAACCCTAGGACATAGCCCAAGATCTACAAGGCCTACAAGGATGCCGGGGAGGGACTCTAGTGACAGGACAAGGGGTGATGGGTTTAAACTGAAACAGGGGACATTCAGGTTAGATATAAGGAAGAGGTTCTTCCCTGTGAGGGTGGTGAGGCGCTGGCACAGGGTGCCCAGAGAAGTGGTAAATGCTCCATCCCTGGCAGTGTTCAAGGCCAGGTTGGACACAGCTTTGGGTGACATGGTCTAGGACGAGGTGTCCCCTCCCATGGCAGGGGGTTGGAACTGGATGATCTTAAGGTCCTTTCCAGCACAAACCATTCTGTGATTCTATCTCCCAGTGCATGGTATTTTTGCTCAAAAATATGTTCCCATCACAAATATGATCTCTCAAGGCTTTTCCAATATAGATGTTGCTATGTTATAGGTCTCCCTATAAAAATGTAAGAGTCTTCTTTACTACCACTGATCTCCTGGCAGCAGCCTACTGAAGTTTTGACGTCTTTGGGACTAATATTAGGAAGCAGGAAGTTATTTCCTTTAGTTTACAGACAATAGCCCATCCTTCATAGACACTGATGCCAACATAACGTGTGCAGGCCAGGCAGTGCTGTCACTGTCCAGCTAGGGACCTTCACACTCGCAGCTGCATGGTCACAGGGACACAACTTGGCACGTCACCACCATGTTTGTGACCATTTATTTTTATTCCTTAGCAACAGAGCAGCTCTTGGGGTTGGGTTTTGGGTTTGCTTTTTGTGCTGGGTCTATATTTGGCACCCTGAGGAAATTCCTAAGCAGAAGATAGCAATTTTTAAGAGAGGATAAATGCTGGCACTCGAGCTCTGCTGACAGTAACACCACCCCCAGGCTTTCAGCTAGTGTGAAGTGCTCAGACCAGGAGCCAACTGGAGTCCTCATATGGACCAGGCATCAGGAGTTGTGTCCATCACACTCTCTGCCTTCACAAAACCTTGCCCCAGCATAAAAATAGGACAAGATTTATTGGCTCATAAAGCTGTTTGTATCGACATCTCCAAGGCTCTGAACATCATCACTATACAGCAGCACTGACGGGTCCCACGATGGTTTTCGACCTGTGGGAGCCAGGACCCCTCAGCAATAGCACTGCCTCGAAGAAACTTCAGTACAATACAGTGATTCTGAACTAAGGCACCGTTCTTACTATAAATCATGGAAATATCAATATCCCCAAGCTCTCTACAGCTCCCAAGCAAGCATGTAAATTAAATCCTGCCTATCAACATGAGAAAAACAAATAACACCTGATGTTTCCCAACTCTGTTAGGAACATGGCCTTAAAAAAATAAAGATTTAATCATAGGAAGGATAGAGAAATCACACGGCTCGGCAGTTTCACTGGTTGTCATGGCAAATGAAAATCCCCGACTCCAACTTGTGTGTTTTAGAGGAAAGGAGACACAAAAATGCCCTATTTTATGACTAGACAGGAATGTTTTCCTAGTGAACCCACTGCACGCTCTGTCTAAACAGCTGCTCCTGCCCAGGGAAAACGTTTGCTGTGTCTCACTGAGCAACTCTCAGGGATTCAGGCTATTCAACCCCAGCAGACATTCAGGCGCGGGTAATGAGAATCATGTGCTTTTGGATGTGGTGACTTCTTGCCTGCCAAAGGGAGCCTGAACTAGCTACAGGGGGGTCTCTGCTCCATGACAGCCCCGCCACCGGCTCCCTGGGAAGCTGCTGGCACAGCATGGCCAGAGGGACCTGGCAGTGGCACAAGTCCCCTCCCCTGCTCCAACACTCAGCATCACTTCTTGCCATGTGCCCAATAATGGGAGTTTCTCCCCGTGTTCTCAAAGCAAGCCAAAACCATGGGTATCCATGTGAGGTTTAATCCGGCAGGTAACAGCAGCAAAGGCACCCCAGCTTTTGCTCCAGCACAGGCACCATGCCTGCACGACCAACAGCACACACCTTTTGTAACAGCAGATTTTCTGGATATAGAAGGGAGATAATTTGGATATAGCTTCAGCAGCAGGTCCCCAGAGAGCCTGCTCCTTCCAGCAACACTGCCTTCTGGTTTAGGCTGCACGCTAAAAATCTGGGAAATGAGGCTATTCACGTGGCAGATTTACAATACTCATTTCACCACCAGGTCTTATTTGGTTGGTTTAGTCTCCAGCCCTTCCCCTCCTGCAACTCCAGCACAAGGCCTTTTGTCTAGAAGGAACAACAGGACCCTGAGGAATAATGTTTATTTTATGATGTTGCAAGTGATGCTCCTCGGTGGTTAGGGGCTTCTTCTGCCACCCCCACCCGCTGTGATTGCACAGGGGGGACCACAAGTTGCTCAACCACACACGTGTGGCTGGCTGGAAAGCAGCCCCTTCTCTAATGCAAGCCACAAGCTCCTTTTTTATATTCCCCAAAAAGCAGCTGCGTATGAAACTGCACCATTGCAGTTCTGTGTGTGTACACCAAGGGCCATGTCCTACCAAAGTCACAGACCTCAGCATGCTGCAGAGCCTTCATCACAACCAAAACCATGCTCCTCCCCAGACTTTGTCTGCAAAACTGAGCCACAAACAGGGATGCCCATGCAAATAGGCTGAAGATAACACAAAGATAGCTAGTTTGGATCCTTTACCTTTTGGATAGGAGGCAGAAGGAGGGAGATTCATCATCCTCATCCTCCCTCGCTGGGCTGTGTCTGCAGGACGGCGGGTGAGACACTAACCTTCACATCCACAGCCTGCACATGCCAAAAGGAGGTCACTCTGTATTGAGCATGAGATTCATTTCCACAGTAACTTTTTCAGCTCAAACACTGAATTGTTCCACCAGCCTCCTACGTTAACCCTTACCCACACTGAGGAGCTGAAGTTACTGGCAATGCAATTGCAACCCAGGGCACAAGGGAGTGCAGCTCTTTCACCCAGGCAATAAGCCAAACCCATAGAAACCAGAATCTTCCTGCACAGGGCTCCATCCAGAGCTTCCCTCAGCACACTGGTCCTGCAGCATCCCTTCCCTGTAAGGGTTGTTGGGTCAATGGTCAGTTTGGGGTACAGGGCACTTCTGGATTGTTATGCACACGGGTGGATGTGGGGAAGGATGGGCAAGGGGGAAAGCAAAGGGCAAGGTGGAATTAAGAGACAGGCTCAGAAAGAAAACAGAAAACAAACAGAAAACCAAATCCAAGCAAGGATAATTCTCTCTAAGGTGTTACACTGGAGTTGGCTCATACTGTGGGACACCACACAGGTTTACTCCTTTAAGTTGAAGGATGTGACAGAGCAAATAGTTTTCATCCCAACCAGGAGACTTTGTCCCGAGGCTAATGCCAGCTGGTTACACTCAGGTGTTCCAGATCTTGACACATAATCCTGAAGGAAAAGCATTTCAGCCACAGAAAAAGACTGCATTAGCAGCTTCTTAAATACATATATAGGCTGACATTGTTCTTTGGGATACAGCTTATCCAAAGAGATGGCACAAGCCAGACTGTGCTCATGTTGGTATGAAACATCTCATTTGTTCATTCCATGCATTTCCCCAACTCTACACAAAACTATTTGGACTGCCACCATTTGTTCTTTAAAATAATGGGCAGTCTACCCAGAAAGACTACTTGTAACTCAAACCTCAACATCCATAAGGCATTTTCATTCAGGAAAATACAGAATTCCCTCTTCATCTTTCAGTTTGTCATTTACTCCACCAAATGCAAGTGCAGTCTTGCTGCCCCTAAGCACAGCATGTTCCCATCAAGTATAAAGCAATGCATAAGCACCAGCTCCTATTGCACAGCACGTTGTCATCAGTTATAAACAGAATCCATGTCTAACAGAGACCATCTAAAGCAGAGAAAGGACTTCTAGAGAAGTTCTATATTTATTTCTAGTCCGCTGTATATGTACTTCTATACTACATGTGACTGAAATTGGATATCTAGGACTGTACCAAAAATCAGAGAACAAACAGATGATTTTTCTTGTGCATATCATCCTTTCAACAGGGATGAAAAAAACCCCAAAGGGTTGTCCTGGTTTTGGACAAAGATAAAGACCGAGACTAAAAGTGAGAATATAAAACAACTTTTTGGGTCCCTTTGCAACAGTCACTATATGGATTGCTCTGAAGTGCCAGTATAAGACCAAACCTACCCATCCTGCAAAGCTCTGTGCAAGGAACTTCTGCAGAAGCATAATCTTAAGACTTATATTTAAAAGCTGATTTAAAAAGTCATCAGTTCTCTCTCTGAAAGCAGAGGGTTTGCAGTGACTTGCACCATTTTATTGCAGTGAGCTAACTGCAACAAGAATGAATTCCAGCTTTGAACCACCTTTTCAAACTACTCTCTTCTCCAATCTATTTAGTTTCTCTCCAAGAGAAACCTTCACTGTTAATATGTGCTGCTGCTCCCTTATAGCATAAGCAGAGCCTCTGCAATAGCCATGTGCAGAACAACTTAAGTTGAGCCAACTTCAACAGCTGGATGCATGTATGATAGAAAGCAGAAGAGAAGCTGCTGTGGTGGTAAAGAATCCAAGCAGGGTAACAAGGCTTGCAGAGCTGGCTTCATCTGGACTGGGGTATTTGCTGAGCTGGCAGTACTCTGAATTGCTACAGATGATGGTGAAAGGAAACAAGCTGTGGCTGTAAAAATCTAGGTTTAATGGGAAAAAAAGAAGTGGTTTAAAGAAACTGTGAGGCAAATTTGGGTTAGGAATGTAAAAAGGAACAAGTTATAGGATAAAACAGACAAGGAAAAAGGAAGCACGGAAGGATACAGGATGAACCTGGGATGAAGACGTTTAGGCAGATGTTGCTGGAGCACCAAGGCATGAGCCCAGCCAGCAGCACCGCACAAAGGAGCATCCATGTGCAGCACAGCAAAACAAGGGCAGGGGAATTGCAGCCCAGAAAGAACAATGGAAAGAATAAACTGGCAAGAATGATCCGTAACACTGGAAGGACACCCGCCAGCTACTTACAAGAGACAAACTCTGGAGCTTTGGGGTTTTCAAATTGCAATGGAGATGAGCTTTTTGGTGCAACTGGGCATTGGATCTGGGAATCTGAATTCAAACACTGAGCACAAATGGGGTTTGAGTGCAAATCTCAATGCCAGACTTCACAACAGCCACTACAAGCCCAGCTAACAGATCCGTTTAATAGAACACACGTTTATAAGTCACAAATAGGCTTTTGGTTCACTGTCAAAAGCACAAAGCACCAAAGACAATCAAGGAAAATTAGGAATTAAGAGTCAAGTATCCCATTTGTGCCGCAATACAAGGGGACAGGTTCAAGCATTGTTTTGGCATAGAAATGTAGGTTGGCTTGTGGCAAAGACAAGTGCTCCACATTAGAAAAAAGCCTTTATAGCCTTTGGAGTGAAGAACTTCACCTCCAGTGGGGAAATCCAAGTTTCCACTGTGGCCTCACTAATCCGCTGCTTTG
>NW_009931325.1:5780-14523 GCF_000696875.1 Nestor notabilis | reverse complement strand
TAGTCCTCTGCTTTGGTACACAGCCCGATTCGTGCTGCTCTGCAGTAGCCTCACATACTGCCCGGGGTTAGAGCTGGCACCTCCAAGTTCTCATGTCAATTGCTTTGAGTTTCCTTTCCTGGCAACACATAACCTCTCCTCTCCCTCCCACAAATCCGGGTAAAGCATGCCCCTCTGAGTGAGACTTCCCAGGTCCAACACAAGAGCTGCAGATAGCAGGGATCACACAAAGCACCACGGCTGCGTTTCTCTGTACATTTATTACACTTAAGGAGTCAGTGAAGACAATGCAGTGCTCTTTGGAGCAGGTCTGCGTCCTTATGTCTGCCCTAAAGCAAAATAAGGTCCGAGCATGGTCACAGACATCATCCCCTTCACCCTCAACACAAATGCATATTGGGACAGATCCAGACCTTGGCTGTGATGAGCACGTAGGGATTAGGAATCCACCATTAAATATGTAATATCATATCAAATTAAATTATTCATTCATCCTGCTCTTATAACAACCAACAATTCAAACATGAAACTAACCCAGACATCAGTGGGCTATTTAAGAGCACAAGGGGAGCGTTACACACCCTAGGTATGTGGCTTCTCTGCTTTGCCCACTTCTGACTCTCCTTCTCCCTTCAGTTATTTGCTACTTGTTGGTACCTTGGTGTGAATGATCAGAGTTCTCCTCATATGAGGTTGCACAGACTCAACAACAAATAAGAGTTGTGCTTTGAGAGAACATACTACTTTTTTCTTCTTGGACATACCACATTGAAAGAGGCCTGTGGCATGTTTGAAGAGGTCAGAGCTACAACTCAAAAGCCTTACTCAGTATTTAGCTGTTGCACAGAGGGAGTATCCAAGCACACATTCTACCACATGCGTGCCCATATGTACATCCTTTAAACTGTAAATGGAGAGCAAGTTGTGTGCAAACAGTATGTACATTTCCCCCCTCTCCTCATCATAAAGAGTAGCTTCAAATCTGCATCATAACAACAAGGTTACAGCTACCAAAATAGAGAATTCTTTCTTCTAGCTTCTCCTACCCAATCCAAGGTGCTGGAGGAAGGTAACCCATGATGGCACAGCCTTCCTTTGGGGGTCTTCACTGTTTCTCCATGCAGACAGGCCACATCCCTCTTCCCGAATTCTCCCCTCGTCACTAATGCCTTAGTGCCACCTGCACCCCCAGAGGCCGGTAGAAATGCTTTCTATCCTTCTTTAATATTCTGCAGGCAGAATGAACTGATAAAGATGTGAACAGCAAGAAAATACTAGTTTTCCTTATGCTATGGGTTGGAAGACTCCTGGACAGCACAAGCAGCTCTGAAGCTCCAGTAGCCAATACTTATCTCGGAAGATTTCCAGCTTAAACAAGCCATCATCCACCTCTTCCTAAACCCTCTCCTCCCTTTGCTCCGGAGGATAGCTCTTTTCTCCCCAACCAGCAGCTTTGCTGTTCACACAGATCATTCACATGAAGGACTGGCTTAATCTCTATTGGCAAGAGAGCTCTTTCCAGTGAATCCTTCTAAAATAAAGTCCCTTCAGGATTAAACCAATCCAGCATCCCCTCACATCTCAGTTATTGCCATTGCCCCTCTCTGGCCTCAACCGGTCTCATCTTGGATCACCAGCATCCCCACAAAAAAAAAAGCAGCCCATCAAAGGACAATCTTCCCAATTTTCCCTATTGGCATCTTCAGGGTTTCCTGTTGTTCTTCCTTCAGTGGCTTCCTAAGTCCTCATTATTACTTTTAACATTTATTGTACAGCCTGGTCTACATCCCACTAATCACCTTCAACAAAAGCTGCATTGTCAGTCCTGCTCTCCCTCATGTGTGGTCAGATCTCCCTGCAAACACCCACTAAGCTTTCTCCTGCTCAAAAATGCTGCTGTTACCTGGCTTTTCCCTGCATCTTTGTGACTATGACCTGTTGTCACCCACTAGAAAGTGCTGAGCTTTGGTCTCACATGGAAACTGTGCTTTGTGTTTCTACAGTTACTTGGGATGCAACAATGGGCCATGGGATGCTGCAGCAACGCACAGCAGCAAGAGGCAGAAGAAGGGATCCTGCCCTTCATTTAAAACAGCAAATCCCCCCCTCTTGAGGCTTATCCAACTGCTCCTAAATGGAAATGCCAGGCTGTTACTCCCATGCCACTCATTTTCCCCAGGGTCTGATCCACAGAGTATGGCAATCCCTCCTGGCTCAGTCAGGCTGAGACTCTGACAGCAAGTTGAAATACATGGCTCAGGTTTCTTGCAAGAAGCAGGGGATCAGGGAATTCTGAGGATGGGTTTGAAGTGCCATGAGATGTGGTTTTTATATTTACAGACACTTCTGTGCCTGTTCACACACAGAAGCAGAAGTGCGATGGAGAGCATCCTCACTTTCCCAGCAACAGCCAAAATAGCCATTATGAGCTTGTCCTTTACAAGAGGACAAATGATCCCAACCATACCTTTAGGCACACTGGGACCCACTTCAGGGTTAGATGAAGTGACAGATGCTCTTTTCTAAAACCAGAATTTGGAGAATAGCATGTCAGAGCCTTGACCAAAGCCCTCAAATGCTAAACAAGCTTCACAATATAACCTGTACATCAGCCCTTCGACTCCCAAGAACAGCCCACACTCCTAGCAATACACATCTCACACATGAGAAATCCAGCTAGTTTCAGTGTACAGCTTTTTCCATGTATTCCTATATATCACAACACATTAATATTCAATACATCTTCCCTTTAAAAAGGGCACACAAGTTACAAGCCCTTCCTTCCCAGGAGGAGATAGATGCTGATAACAGGAAGGTGTTCTCCGTAACAAGTCTCTTCCTAAATCATAAAGATTGCCTTGTCCATTTGAAAGGTGCATTTACTGTATCAGAAATAAAAAAGACCCTTATTATTAGCAACATCTGAACCACTAGCCATCAAAGTTGTTTGCATACTGGACATGTTATCTTTTCCTGCATAGCACTGCTTGAACCCCTATAACACCTTCCCAAAGCACCATTAGCATTCGAATGAAAACTTCACACTCCTCCTTCCGCAGTCCTGCTGGAGTTGGTGCACAATTAAAGTCATAAGCAAAGGTAATGAAAGAATTAAAACAAGGCAGGTTGGTTACACATGTCACAGTAATGCCTGCAAATCAGTCTGGCCTCTAATTACGACACTATGTCCAGGAGGAATCGATTTCAGCGATATAGATGAATGGGATCCTAAACTGAAAAACATACTGGATTAAATATTAATGCAGTCATTGACTCTTATCAATATACACTTAATGAAGGGTGAGGCCTAGAAAAATATAGGACTGATGGGGTTTTAAATATCTAGAAATACCAGAACCCTGGACACGGAGATTTTAAAATAGTCCCAGCAACACAACTTACCAAAAATATGAATTCATCCACCAGGCATTAACTATACTTTGTGTTTTGTTTTTCATTGTAAAGATTGATGTAAGCATATAGCCAGGCAGGAAGCCAAGCCTCAAACTGTGCTCTATTGACTGCTGTGGTCTCCATTAGCTCAGGGTGCTTCAAGCATCGGGTTGCCCAGAGCAAGCCTGAAGATGATACAATGCAACCTCCTCTCTACACCAGGCAAGCTTTGGATGAGAAGTGCCAAACAAGCATCTGAATTCAACCAGCTCCCCTCCCCTTAAAGTGTTAACACACTTTAGGGTTCAACTTTAACCCTACTTTCTAAGGAAAACAAGCTTTTGCAACCACCTAGCCTGGCCAACCTTTGAGGAGCTAACCAAAACACCAAAGTTAGTCTTACACAAGGTGTGGCCACCCTACCAAGTTGTGAGACGAGCAACTCCGAGCACTTCTAAATCTGCCATTTCTCCCCAGTGACAGTGCCTGGGACCTACAGTAACAACATTCAACTTTTGACTGCCCAACTTTGGTGCCTGTGATTCAGGGGAGAAGCCAAGGCTCCACCATTGAGTGAACAAACCCAACCGAACACAACAAATTCTTAGCCAACATCTTCACAAAGGTATTTATACTTTCTGAAAGGATTTAAGGTTAATGGGACTTCAGTTTGAGAGCAAGTTATCCTGGTTATACTGTCAAGTCTTCTAGATGTACAAAGCAAGTGACTGTGCCTTTTGCCTGCATAAGAGGACATTAGACAGCCTGAGAAACCACTGAAATCACATTTGTGGTACAGTATTTGAATGAAGACATCCAGAAATGCACATGCTCTGCAAGAAACCAACCCCTGGGAGCTAGAAGGGCTCTTTCTGCCCAACTGGAATTGAACCAAAATCAAAGCACCGTGGGACAGCGACAAAAATGCTATGTTTGACACAAGAGCCATTGATCTCTAGGAATCGCTGATCACATCAAAGCTAAAAATCACAGTTCCAGTAGTGCCACTTTGTCTTCCTGTTTCCCTGCCTGTGTCACCTCCACTGCTTGCAGTATTACTTCTATCCTCTCACGTAAGACTGCCAGCTGCATTGCAATATCCATCACGCAGCACCCCACCAATAGCTGGTGGCTGCTAAGGCAATATTTGCATTACAGTTTATAAAACTCTTTGGAGCTCCTCCAAAGGAAAAGCCCCATGTAAATTGGAGTTATTATTGTTATCTACAGGTCAAGTCCAGTTAAGAATTTACTAGAGCTCACTGTGGAGACTGCAGATGTTTGAAATCCCAATCAACATGCAGAGGGGCTGAGTAATAAACGTCATTAACATTGCCTGTAACATTTTTCTTCAGCAGCATACAATAAATCACTGATGAATATTCAAGGCAACCCTCTGAGGTTATCTCCATTTTACAGATGGAGGCAACCAGGAGACAGAAGTTTAGAAGTGACTTGCCTATAAACACAAAACAGATGCAGAATTCTATTGTCTCGCCTTCAGAGTACAAAACACTCCTTTCTCGACAAAGCTTCAAATTATATAGATTGATTCGCAGTGAAATTAAAGGGACTGGCATTCACCAAAGTCACTGGCGGCTATTCACCCCCCAAGTTACAGCACTGGTTACCCGCATTACAGCAACACCTACGGAATGCAGAGAACTGCAGATTCTCACTGTACAAAGTCAGACTAACAGATAAAAGCCCTATCCCAAAGCCTTGTCATGGATAATAAAATCCAATCTATACGTAAAATACAGTAACAAAGAGAAATGAAAGACTCAAAAACTGCAGTAGAGGAAAAACCAGGAATGGACCAACCCTCCAGAATATTATATTCAGACATAACTAAACTCATTAACTAAGCATCACCCAACATTGCCCAGGAGATATTTTTAAAGCCTTCCTCTGTATCTCCGAGAACTGATGTCATCAAGCACAACGAGGAATACTGTGAAAGACGTGTTAACAAGATGGAAAGAATGTTTATGCAGTTTCACACATTTTCCAGCAAGGAGTTTGACAT
The DNA here is from genome assembly GCF_000696875.1 of Nestor notabilis. NCBI lineage: Eukaryota > Metazoa > Chordata > Aves > Psittaciformes > Psittacidae > Nestor > Nestor notabilis. Next base: position 9,101 of record NW_009931325.1, on the reverse strand, counting down.
TTAAACGGGATGGCCTGGTTACTAACGGCTACTCTATGAACTGATGCAACACCCTCACCACTGCGATGACTGGCAGCTGCAGTAAACAAGCAGTAATTCACCCCAGGTTCTTCCTCCCTGTGGCAACAGCTTTTGTAGAACTGCAGAACTTAATGAGACACTTTATTTAATATTTATCTCACAATCGGCCTCCTTTACTCCGACAGCATCAGCCTCAGCCAACAGTGGATATTTGCCTTGGTTACTTCGTTGTGCAAGTCAATACCCTATTTGCTTTGGATTTCTTCAGTTCTGGGTTTCTAACTAGGGGGGACTGGGTTTAGATATGCTTTTTATTATTAAATACCAGGTGACAACCTGCAAAGTGAGTCAGCCTGGGGACACTGTCCTAAAGACATTAACCTAGCAAAAAAGATTAGCTTTAACCAAGCAGATTCCAAATGCAGAGGCACAGTAGATCAGACAACACTGATATAAATGGGATAGCCATTGACAACAGACTGAAGGTTTACAATGAGAAAGGTGAGGTTACTAATGATGGAAGCCCAAATGCTTCTGGCCATGCAGCAGCTTGAGAAGGAGCTTTAGCAATTCCCCATACTACATTCACACCTGCAGCAGAAAGTGGAGGAATGGTCCATAATAGCCAGGTATAATGGCACAGGACAGGGCAATCTCAAGCCTCTCCAGCACAGAGATGTCCAACTTGACCTAGTCACACATGGGCCATGCATTTGAAGACATTTTAGTCAATACTTCCTGGTGATATATAGGGACCAACTTCTGCACAGCTAAGTGCAACTGCACCAAGACACAGTTTTCCTGCAGATCTGACAACAGAACTGCTACTTAAAATAAAAGGGAAGAAAGATTTCCTTGTCGAGGGAAACACTCTACATTAACAAAAGTAGTTTCCAAGGTTTACAAACATAATAGAAATACTGAGAATCCCTCAGGAACACAATAGGGATATATTTTAGTTTGTTTTCCAGTTTTTGAGGGAAGCAAAAGAGACTTCAGAACGTGGGGTTAGCAGCTGCTAAAAACCCACAGTTTGTTTCTGCATGGAGCATCCACTACATCCCTGCAAGAGACAGTCAGGGCATGCCACTGGCCACCAGCAGGTCACAACACAAGAGGAGAGCTCATTCCTACAGATACCTCAAAGCAGATTCCAGCCGAGTCACACGCTCACACCTCCCTCTCCTAAATAGGTCAGGCAGAAATCCATCATCCCAGAGTTAAGAGCTTGACTTTAGATTTCCCATTTGCCTACTGGAATTAAAAGGTTAACAGAAACCCAGGTTTATTTGGGGGTTTTCTATGTGTGCACACACACACACGTCCCTCTATCCAAGCAAAATGCTACTACCATATTTTAGCAATGTGAATACTGCTGGCTTGAAGAAAATGGGCACAGTTCCCTTTTTAGAAAGAACAAATTGTTCAGAACAAGGACAAATGCAATAGAGAAATCAGGCACTGATTCTGCTTCTGCTGTTTCAAGCTTTTGGTGCACGCAGCTCAGATACAGTCTTTGCATGATTTTTTCCTGTTTATAGACCCAACATTGTTGAAGAATTCCCCTATAACAACCTAATGCTCTCAAGAGCAAATATTAACAGCGGGGGGGGGAGGGTTATATTATCAGATATGTGATATCTGATAATTTATATATACAGAGTCTAGATTAGAGGGTGCCCCGATCTTCTGTTGGCTACAGACAGGAGACAGACGTTGCCCACAGGGCCAGAGTAATTGCAATAGAGCAGATACTTGCTTCACGTGAATGCATTTGAGATAGAAAATGTGGGATTTGCTGCAAACTGTGTTAAAACCACCCCTTTAGATTGAAAGCCACAGAAACAGGTATTACAAAGAAGAGGAGCATAGCCCAAACCCATCGTCACACAGGCTGAACTTGCAGCTACATCTCCAGTCAACCAGGATGCGGAACCTGGCGCTGGAACCAGTCATCCCAGGTTTGTCAGCAGTCTGGAGACTATATGGAATTCCCAAACCTACCCTTACGCTCTTGTGAAAGCTACAGATTACTCCAGTCTTCACTGGGGTTTTAATTTGACTCATTACTACAGATTTATCTGAGTTAATACCTTTTCTCCACAGGACACCATGAACTTCAGCGGAGATGCAAGAATAAAAAGGCTAATGTTATGTCTCTTAATCTTTTTCCCAGTGCACAAAAATGAACTGATATCCCCATAGCAACTTCAGGCTGTCTGATTCTCACCTCCAAAGGTTACTTGTCTCAGGATGGAACAACCCGATGTCTCCGGAGGACTAACAGGGATACCAATGAGTTGAGAAAGATTTTTCAGCCTTACATTTATTTTTTAAGGCATTTGAATTAAGAGTTATAAAGCAAGAACAAAAATAATAAGGATTATTTTCTCAAGTAGAAGTCAATAATCAAGTGCAATAGCCATAATAATAAAGCTTGAATCTCCAGTGTTGGAAAAGATGGGATTTAACATGCCCTTCTGCCATCAGAAAGCAACGGAAAAACAAGACCACACAGCATGGAGACCCCTGAGGGGATCTCTTGAGGTCACTAACAAGAATTCAGCTTATACAAGTTTGTCTTCCTATGTTTTTAAGAAAGGATGTTATTTTAAGTAAATATTCCCATGCTGCAGCCACAACTGTCGTGAAAACACCATGCGTTAGACCTTGGAAGCATGAGAGATGGCACCACGGAGAACTTCTCACTAATTAGACATGAAGCTGGCTCCCTTTAAAAACTTGTTAGATAAAAAGCCTTGACTGATCTATTTTCCATTACTCCGAGTTCAGGCAATGAAATTTAAATCACAGAAGTGCTAATTATTATTCTTCAAGTCAGCTTTTCATTACTGAGAGCATTCTTTCCAACACAGCAATCCCCAAATCTCTTTTCTAATCCTGGCAATCCCTTTCACTTGTTCTTTGATCACCCGCAAAGCTGAATGTTGGCATTAAACCTCTCAACTCAAGGTGTTGATCTACATCCTGAACATGGATCTAGGGTTTTTCTGGAGCACAGGTTTTTCTGTATCTCCCACTACCCCTTTTGCATCTATGGATGAATGGGTATACAGAAAGAGTCACTGCTGGAAAGACAAGAGGGCTTGACAAGTTCCTATGCCCTAAATTTCATCCAGGTGGGATGATCTACTAATCAGACACAGATTCTTCTTCTTACCCAACATCTTTAGTAACCTACTGCTTATTAGCATCACATCATCTTCAGATGAGAGTCTCCATTTGTGCCCATTCACAGCATACCTCAAATTCATTTGTCATCGGGGAGTATCCAAGCTC
>NW_009931325.1:0-5749 GCF_000696875.1 Nestor notabilis | reverse complement strand
TGCTGAACGTCACTAGACAGAAGAAAAGTGAAGAGGAAAGGGGAGATGGAGTGGCTGCACTGGAGCACGAAGGGGCTTAGGCAGATGGAAAACAAGCATGTCAGCAGCCCCCCTTGACCTGGTACTGTCCCAGTTAGTGACACCCCAGGTGAAACAGCCCGTACAGCTTTGTTGGAGGGCAACAGAGCTGGTGATAGGGATGGGAGGCACGTCCTGTGAGAAGCAGCTAAGGACTTTGGGGTTGTCTATATTGGAGAACAGGAGACCAAGGGTCAACCTCATTGCTTTCTACAGCTTCTTGAGGAGGGGGAGACAGAGGTCCTGATCTCTTCTCCCTGGTATCCAGTGATAGGACATGGGGGAATGGTTCAAATCTGCACCAGGAAAGGTTCAGACTGGCCATTACGAAGCTTTTCTTTACAGAGGCAGTGGTCAAACACTGGAACGGGCTTCCTAGACAGGCAGTCAATGCCTCAGGCCTGTCAGTGTTTAAGAGGCATTTGGATAATGCTTTACCTTTCGAACAGCCCTGAAGTGGTCATTCAGTTGGACTAGATGATCCTTGTAGGTCTCTTTCAACTAAAACCACTCTTTTCTAACCCATGTATTTACTCTGGAGAGGGATCCCATACTTCCGCAGCCAGGTAAGGAAGTGTGCTCTCCTGCTCACGCAATAAAAGCTCCCTTTTTTTTGTGGATGTGAGGGGCTTGGTCCAAAACACTCCAGAAAGCACATGCAACTGATTGCTAGTGCAGGATGTGATTCTCATACACAGCTGGATTCCTTTTCTTCACTGTTCCAAACAAATTGGCATCAAGGCTCAGCACCAGCCTACGGAATGGCAGCTCTATGGCAATTCCCTTTTGCAAATAATGGGCTGGATTTGTACCAAGAAATACTCCCACTTTAAATGCACATATGCTGCCCTTCGAGTAACTGACTTTCTGCTTAAGCAAAAAAGCAGAGTTTTGGTAACTTCCTTACAGAGGGAAGCAGCAGACTGCAGCAGTGGGTCAGGCTGCCAGGGCCCTGCATTAAGTCCCTCTGTTCCGTGGAGAGCATCTTTAGCAGGACAGAGTTACACAAGCACCGCTTGACTTCTGTTCACTTTGGCATCTCCTACACCTTTATTTTTTCCCCTTTAAATTCACCCAGCAGGATACAGTCTTTTGAGAAACCATGTGCAAGCTCATCTCTTTTCATGCCAGCACAGCCTTTCCTCCCCTTCCTCTTCCCTTTCCCATTACTCTTTTCAAGGTCTGAAAGAAAACACTTTTCAGATACTTAAAGGTTACAAGTTAACTTAGTTCAGCAGTACCTAAAAGCAAGCATTTCTGCTAAAAGTAGAGAAAACAAAGAGGTCATCCTGTGATCTTTGGAAGTACTGCAGCAGATTTCCAGGAGGCTCTACCTGTATCAAGCAAAGCAAGACCTTGCAGAAGGTTCTCTCATCTGTTTGTACAAGCATTCCCTAATTATCTCAGGAAAATAATAGCTGGGTTCGTTTAAACAGGTGGTTTAAATTTTGCCTTAAGTCTGTTAGGGAAGAGTGCAGCTCTGCATACAGAGAGAAGTGCAGTGCAGCAGGAGCAGTAACTCCAGGCGAGGCAAGATGACAAATTGCAATTCAATCTCAAGCTGTTCACAACCTAAATACCTATCCCCAGCTCAATGCAACAAAGCCCTCATTTGATTTCACCCTGCGTAGATAAAAATCATTAGACATCACAACACAAATCTCACCAGTATCTTATGCAGGGCCAATGTTTAATAGCACAGGTTAGCTATGAAACTACTGTAGCAGCAACAGACTTTAACGTGGTCTTGGCTCTGTTTAAACACTGACAGTGATTTCAAGGGACAAGTTCACCCTTGTTCTGCCCTAATTACTTCAACATATTAGCACCTGAGGAATATTTGACTCAACCACCCCCCCAGTTTAAATTCATTGTTTAAGCACAGGCCAGCATGGATTACATGACAAACATGACAGATCACTTCTCTTCCGCTGCAAGAGTGCCATTAAAAGTAAAATGAGGGTTTAGTTAGCTATTGACAGAACCACTGGGGGGGCAGGAAGCTGAATGACTTACTGCAAAATGAAGTTACGGAAACTAGAGAGTCAATCAAAACATTGCCTTAGGTCATCTCATCTGTCCTCCAGCCAAAGCAGGGCTGTGGCTGCCCCAAGCTCTCTCCAACCACGTTGATGGTTTTGACGTTGGGAACCCATCCATAGTACAGAAGATGATTTTATTGTCTCATAAATCTCCCACTCCAAAGTTTTGCAAGCATCCATACGAGCGTCTTCATCTGAACATCCCCATCCCTGTGAGGTATGTCCACCTTGTGCTACTTTCTGCACCCCTGCTACGCCAGCCCCCCTGTTGTAATGAATCTCTCCGACTCCTGCACTGCCTGGGTGGTTATCTGGCAATACGCACAAACTAGCTCCTCACACATTCCCAACTCCTCTTTCTGTACTTGCCAAGAGCAAGGCTTGCACTCAAAGTGTTGGTCCTGCCCTAAAAAAAAAGGGCAATATGCCTAAAATTAGAAAAGGAATTTATCAAATCCACAGCTATTATCATTCCTTGCTTGGCTATATTCTATGTAAAAATAAGAAAATGACAACAACCCTATACCCCACCCCAAACAAAACCCAGCTGCAGATACACCTATCTGGGACATACCACTGAATTTAGAGCAAGCACCTCAATTTGCTGATTGATGGATGCCAGCTTGGGTACCACAGCAAGGACCAAATGAGGGCAGCTCGGGAGCTAAAACCAGTTCTACTGCTTGCATTAGAGCCACAACACTCCAGCTCAGGCTGCGAGCAACTGTGCCTGGGAAGATGGGGAGTACACAGCATAGATTTGCTCACAGAGGAAAGCTCTTTCACAGGAAGGTGACAAGCAGAGGTTCAGTTTGCTCGCAGGCACCTTTCTCCAGCTCCTCAATTCTCACCTTCCCTCCCCACGCCTGTTTGGGAAGTGACTGCTCAGTTCCCCCCTAAAGAGCCTTCTTCATCCGTCCATCCATCCATCCATCTCTCCCTTCAGTTGCCTTGCCAGACCCCTGACCCCAGGCTACAGAAATCACTGTCCTCTCACAGCTCAGCTCTGGAGCATAGAAGATGATGAAGCTTAAGAGGCAGCAAGCCTGTCCCAGCTCCGGCTTTTCCCAGCTCCCTTCCTCTCACCAGTCTTTGGGTCCCCCATACATGAGACTGGGAGGTACTCAAGCACCCCAGGGCAGTTTGAACCTCTTTCTGCAACAGTTCTGGAATGGGCAATTTAATACAGCAGAGGGCACACAGGTGATGCTGATAAAGCTAATTTGCAAAGATGTGATTGCAAATCAATGACATCAAACTGAATTTGATAAGAACAGGACTAAAATACAAGAAACCTGTACAGAGTACAACCACGAGACCACCTAGCCCTGAATCCCCTTCCAGAAACTGGACACTAGTAAGAAATAGAGGTAAAAGTAAAAGATCAAAGGAAATATTTACTGCTGCCTTCCTGGTATATTTTTTCTGCTTCCAGCAATTGGCATCCTGGGGACTTCTTGAATCACAGATAATGCACACATTGCATTTAGGTCTTTGCAGGATCAAGACTCAAATTACTCAAGGGGAAGGGCCCCTTGGCTCATCTGGGCTTTTTAACAGTAATCACTCATCTATTGAGCGATTTCCAGCTTTTGGTCCATTTTTATATGTCTGTATTTTGGTTGCTGAGAGGCAAAATTTCATCTTCTTAATAGCGTAGATTTGAGCTATATTTTAGTCTACTTCTTGCTGTAGTAAATATAGCTTGAAAATGCTAGCACATACTATCACAAGCCTTTCTAAACTCAACGAATGTATTAAGGTTGGGAAAAAATAACAAAACAAGCATAAACACCAATACACATTTGTAAATATACATGTATATATATACACACACACAAACCTGGGAGACATTGGAGCATTCTTCCGCTACCTAAAGGGGCATATAAGAAAGCTGGTGTCCAGCTGGTGTTTCTGGGATGTTCCACATCCCTGGCAGTGCTCGAGGCCAGGTTGGACACAGGGGCTTGGAGCAACCTACTCTAGTGGAAGGTGTCCCTGCCCATGGCAGGGGGTTGGAACTGGATGAGCTTTAAGGTCCCTTCCAACCCAAACCAGTCTGGGATTCTATGATTCTACCAAAGCAGAATAAAATAAAGTAAAAAGACATTGCATTACTTAAACAGAAAACCCCTGGCCACGGATTCCTTGCTTTTCCTTCTCAATTGCTGTATCAATATTTCCCAGAACAATTCCCAGGCTACACTTTTAAATTATCACTTCATTTCCAGTGCCTTCTCTCCACCAGCAAAGAAAATCACTGCTATAAAACTTCTTTTACAGCCAAGATGGGAAACCCTCTGTGAGATTACCCGTTCCCTCACTTGTAAAATAAAGGGGAAAATGTCATTCCAGGAAATAGAAATGTTAAAAAAAGACCAATGAAACAAAGGCAACTCCTGCACACACTGTTGTTCTTCCCCTCTGAGTCAGTAATAAAGAGGAAGGAAGGAAAAAACCCAGATAAAATAATGCAAGGAGGAGGTGTGGATGCAGCATATTTATCCCAGTGGAAGAGGGGAGGCTGGAAGAGGCCATGCAGCACATACGGACACCCCAACCAGTGCCTTGGTGTTTACAAATACTTTGGTGCAACCGAACAGGGAGTTTCATTGTCCCCATTGCACTCATGTCACCCGTCCCCCAGCGCTGAGATTCCAGGGACAGGCTGCCAGAGGACACACAGTGCCAGTTACACAAGAGAGGCGCAGAAGCAAACATGCAGCAGAAGGAAAGGGAGAGAAATGAGAAGCACCAGCTCAGCTACACACTCTCTTCCTGCTCTCCACAGCCTCCAAGTCAGGCTTTGGAGCAGATTAACTTTAAAGGGCACCAAAAGATGCTGACAGATCTGAGGTGAGCAGCACCCCTCTGTCTGCACGCACAGCACAAAATGAGATGGCTGGTGACCACGAGTGATTGCGGTGATAACGTAGAAGGGGATAAAACCTTCTGACGTTATGTACTAAGGGAAAAAACACTATTTACATTGCACTAATGTCATTGCACCGTTGGAGTGAAACTCTGAACTGCACCTCACAAATAGCAAGGAGCAGGGAGACAAATACAAAAGCCGCGCTAAAAGGAAGCTCTGCTGGACCACAAAGTTTTGTCAAAGTTTAAAACATACACAATTCTTGTATTTACAATAAAAAGGAAAAAGACCAGAGTGGTAGTTTGGAAATTGAAATAACCCACCCGCCTGTCCAAGCAACGATTTTGAAGATGGATACATGTGATATGACTTGGAAAAGAAACCTGGACCAAGTGCACGCAGCCAGGACTGAGCCAATTCGATTCAAACCTCCCCCATTTACCTGAAAGAGGGGAGGAATGCGGGTGCCAAAGCACAGAACCCGCACGGCATAGCGCCCCAGTACTCCAAACCCCATCCTACAACAGACTTCGCTTATTCGACTCTTTAAAACACTGTCTTTATTTTGCATTCCCCCGGAGCCCCGGGTCTCACAGGCGCTCAGCAGCGCTCCAACGACAGCAATTAAAAACCCATCTTATTTTCCGCTGTTATACGGTGCGGAAGGCAAACAGGGCAGTGTATGTGTCCCCGCGGTATTTCGGGGTGCCCGGAGCGTCCCGGAGGTGCGGGACGCGCAGCGCGGCCGCGGAGG
>NW_009931324.1:118506-142453 GCF_000696875.1 Nestor notabilis | reverse complement strand
CTCTGCCCGCACCCGCGGTGCTGCGGACTCGGCGTGGGACCGCCCGTCGCCTCTGCCCCGGTGTCCTCCCCCAAGGGAACTTTCCGTAGGGGTTGGAAGCAGCGGGCGATGCCCACAGGTGGCATCCCGGGCTGCTGCCGTCGTCAGGAAAAGTTCTGGTGCTTTGCCCTTTCCGTGGTAATTTTAATGATTTATTTTTCTCTTCGAGAAGTGTCGCTAAAAGGGTCCTTTAAAGCATAAATCAGAATTTATCCGTCCCCCCACTGCAGAGCAGTGACTCCAGGAGAGCCGAACCTGTGCTCTGCTGTGCTCCTGTGGCACCCTTGCGAAGTACGGAGACAATTAACACACCGATACTGGTTGTCAGAGATTTGAGCAATATTCCATATCTTTTAAATTAAATGTGTTTGGCATCTGGGTGGAGTTCAGTCTTTATAGGATTTAATCTCTATTTTAAAGCAGTGAATTAAATCTTGCTGCCAGGGTTAAGGAGACACCAGCAGTTTAAGCTCTTAAGAGTCGCGGACTCTAATCGCAACCCACTTTCATCCCGTGAGCTATTGTCCCCCAGTGGGTACAGGGATTGTGATACTTTTGGCCTCTGATCTTACGTGCTTAGGCACTGGTCTCAGAGGGAGTGCCCTGCAGCTGAACTCCTGCACCTCGATGCAGGATGGTGACAGTGGGACAGCTCAGTGGGACAGGGACTGTCTCTTATGATCACTGTGTGCAGCTTGGGGTCGCATTTCAAGTAAGGTCCTTTGTTGCTATGGTAATACAAATGAACAGCCTATACCACGGTAATTTTAGCAAAATATCTCTTTTTTACCCCTAAACTAAATAGGACTGTGGTTCAGAATTGTGTGGGCACACAGGAATAGTCATGCTGATATTCTTCAACTATAGCTGCTAAACAGCAGTTGTGTAGAGGACTGGCAGCGGCCAGGCTGGGCCTTTTCCCTGAGACTGCATATGATTTGTGTTTGACTTTGTAAAGGTTTCTTAGCACGGCTCAACTTTTATCTGCAGAAGGGAGGTAAGTGGTTTTACTGACCACAGTGCCATGTATAAAGAGTTTTGCGTTTTGTATAATCTTGTTAATGAAAGCCTGTATTTTAAAGCCTTTGTTGATAATCACTGTCAAAGAGGAAGGACACATTAAGTAGGGTCTCTCAGGGAATTATCTGGGAATGGTTTTGGTCAGTGTTTTCTGTAATAACTTGGATGATGGAATGGAGGGCACTGTTGGAACATTTGTAGTGATTCCAAGCACAGAGTGCAAGGCTGAGATTCAAAATGACCCTGATAAACACTGCAGCCCCTGTCTGAACTCAACACAATAAAATTCTAGAGAATAAAATTTGTGGTATGACACATAGGAAGGAATATCACATGTCAAAAGAAGACTATTAGTTAGGTAAAAATACTGCAGAAGAGAATCTTGGGACTGTAGTGGATCATAGGCTGTGCAGTGCTGCAAAATAGTTGCGTTGCTCTGAGCTCTTGTAACAGGAGGATCATACTCAAGACATCAGAGGGCGTAATTTCTGTTCCATTTAGGACTAGTCAGACTTGGCTGAAGCACTCTATCCAGTTTCAAATATTACACTTACTCTTAAAGAAAGATATAGTCAAACAAGATAGGAGAATAGCAACCAAAACTGTGAGAGGCTTAGGAAATGGAAGTGATGAGGAAAGATGGAATTTGATTATTTAATCTGAAAAAGAAAACACAATGTAAGGACATGGCAACTGTCTTCAGATGCAGAAATACATTTATAAAGGTGACAGTAAACAGTTGTTCTGTGACCACCACTGCCAGGATAAAACACAATTTTCTAAAGTGAAATAAGGGAGATTACTTTAGATAGCAGGAAAAAAACCCCAAACAAACCAGACAAAACCATTACTGTGTGAGTAGCTGGGATCTAAAGAGGTTGTAAATCTGTTCAGTGAAGCCTTAAAGAAAAGGTTAGATAAACAGCTATCAGGAGAGGCTGTAGCATGTGTGACCTTGCCTCAGGGCAGGGGAGAGTTTCCGTGATCTGAGACATTTCCTAGCCCCTATTTCTGTGATTTGTGGCTGTCCAACAAGCTACATCTATCCTGCCAGGACGAGCCATGGCAGCATGGCACAAACAGAGAACTCCTTACCACCTGAAATGATTAATGCAGTGTTTTTACTATTTAATAAATCACACCTGACTGTGCTATTCAGATCACTATCTGATTAACATCTGGAGACCAAGAGCAGCTCATGGAGACAGACAGAGAGTGAGAACTATCCATTGCAAGTAAGCAGTTTTCAAACCGAGTTTTGAGCAATAATGACTGAAAATCATTGCTACTTGATGGCCAGTGTAAACATAAATGTCCTGCAACTTGTTTGGGACTCACTGTAGAAGTCACCACCTCATTTCAACACTTGGTTGGCAGATTCAGGTGAGCTCAAGGCACTGACATTGGTATGAGAAATGAAAGTCAGGTGAGATCGCTGGCTGTGGCCAATATTAAATCTGCTCTGGCAAATGGAGGTCTTTACTCCTCAGGCATGTCTTGCCTGCATCCTTCATGAGCACAGAGCTTATGTGAAAAACAGAAGTGATACATGCCCTTGAAGATAAGAAGTTTCCACTAGCAGTTTCCCTGTAGCGATAAACTGACTGCATGGCCAAGCGGCTGAGCCACTCTGGGCTCCTTGAGGAATTAGCATTGCCACAGAGAAAAATTCTAATCCCACTTTCATTACTGTTGCAGCCTGGGGCTGCTTTCCCTTCTGTTCCTTTGATTGTTGACATTGAAATCCTGTTCTGTCGTTTCTCTGGCTCTTGCAGATAATTCCAGCACTGTTCTGCACTCGGGAGCAGTGCTGCCAGCAAAACAAGGTATTTCAACTTCCCAGCACCTTTCACCTCTCACTTTCCAAACAAAGCAAGAGGCTAAATTAATTTCTTATAAAACAGAACTTAAATATCTACATGGCTGAAAGGTGAGAATTTTCAAACCCAAGCTACACACCAAGGATTATTCACTGAAGTTACTCATCAGAAAATTTCAACTAATGAATATATTACAAAAATGCCATCTGGTTGAGAAAAGCTTTGTAAACAGAGAGAGGAGCAAACCTTTCTGAATAAATTATGGATGGTGAATAATTCACCCGGTCTTAGAAAACTTAATACTTTTGTCTTTTAAGAATGTTATAGAATGTATATGCAAAATGTTAGGCTGTTAAGTGGATAGCACAGACTGCTGTTGATAGAGGTTCAAAAAAGTCCCAGAAAAGAACATGTCAAAACCCATGATACCATCTGCTGTGTGTCAGTGGTTTTCTCAAACTGAACAAGGGAGTTTCTTTAAGAAGAAGGAAATCTGTCCCTTTATTTCTGTTTATACCCAGATCCATTTGTACCATGATTTCTGCTATTATAGGAAGAAAGTGGTGCTTACGATTTTGGTATTTGGTACAGACTGTTAAGGGGAGTGAGAGTGCAACCACTTTAGCCATTAGCACCAGGAAAAGAAGCAGCAAACATCTGTCAGCCCTCAGCTCTCTCAGCCCTTTCAATGTGACAGTCCTACTGGGAAAGAGGGACTTTAAGTGGCTAAAGATTAGGCTTCTGATCATGGCTTGCTCTGAAATTCTCAAGCTGTGGGAGCTAGTGGACCTCATGGTTCACTCTACACAACAGATCATCTGGTTTCAGACAACAGCAATTGTTTGATGGGGCACTGAGCATGGTGGTATTCAGCAGCTCTCCTGAAAAGGACTTGGGGGTCTTGGTAGACCACAAGCTGAACACGATCCAGCAAAGTGCCTTGGTAGCAAAGGCGGCCAACAGCATCCTGGGATGTAACAACAGGAACCCAGCTGGATCAAGAGCTGTGATTACATGCCTTTCATTGGCACTCGTTAGATGACTTCTAGAATGTTGCATCCACTTTTGAGCACTCAGGACAGGAAAAACATCCATCAACTGGAGCGTGTTCAACAGGGGGCGACCAAGATGGTCAGTGGATGCTCTGCTGCAGGACTGAAGGGAACTGGGCTTGTCCAGCCTGGAGAAGAGCAGGCTTTGGGGAGACCTAGTAACTTCCAATATCAACATGAGGGTTGTCAGAAAGATTGAATCAGGCTCTTCATAGTGGTGCATGGCAGGAGGACAGGAGATAACAGACATAAATTGAAATGAGAGTAAGGAAAAACTGCTTTCCCATGAGGACAGTCAAGCAGTTGAGCAGTCAGAGCACTTGTGCTGTCTCCATCTGTGGAGATTTTCAGACACGAATTGGATTAAGCCATGAGCAACCAAGTCTGCTCTCACAGCTAACCCTGCCTTGTGCAGGAGGCTGGACTAGAGATCTCATGAATTCTCTTCCAGCCTGAGCAATTAGGGATTTCAATGGGAATTGCTGTTTGAAATACCACTGCCATTGTCAGCTTCCTCTGACGAGTTCAGAGTGACTGCTGCAAGAGGAGGTCTGTCCCATCGAGGTAAGCAGATTGCATGCTGGCTGCAGGTTGGACCCAATTCTCTTGTCACTGCACCGTGATACATTTATTTGCTGATTTATGGCCCATGTGGGCATTTTTGTTGCTTGCTTTTCTCATGTCTTTTCTCATGAATAGCTCCATCACTCTTAATGCAGTGCTCCTGTAGCACACCTTCCCACGGATAAAGCTTCAAAACATGTCCCTGAGTTTTACTACAAATAACCCAGGTAAAATAGCAATTTGTCTTTTTCTGGAATTCACAGAGGTGCTTAGATCCAAAAGTGGAGTATTACAGGGTTGCAGTAGCAGGGGACTAGACTCAACAATCCACATTTTTGTATTTCCGTGCTCCTCACATCTTGTGCTCCCTCCTTCCACTGGAATAATCCTTCAGCGTGCCTATAAAACAAGATCCGCATGCTTTCTCTGTGCCTGGTTGGGACATGTCCCTCCCAGCCACACAGATGTGCGCTTGCATTGCAGCATTGCTCATCTCTTCTGTAGTTCCCCAGGGAAGGGCTCTGCCAGCCAGAATAAATTGGCTAAAAGCCTCAGAACTGCTGTTTGAAGCATGTCTCAAAGCTCTTGGTGCAGCTCCCCTCGAGCACAGGTACAGATAAACCCCAGTTTTCACTCTAGCAGTGTGTTTGGATTTGGTGCCTTTTTCCAAGGAATGCTAAACATTTCCTCATCTGCTGTGCTTGAGGTAAATGTGTCAATTTAATCACCTTATGTTCCCTTTATTGCCAGTTGAGATGCAGTTGAGCAAATGTGGTTACCCACGTTAAGGTACATGAATAAACTGTATCTGTCCCAGTGAGTGACTCAGGGCTCAATTCACTGTAGAAGGAACCGTTGGTGACTGGCATTGATGCTCACATGTGGTCAGAGGGATCTCACCTGGAACCACCTGCATTAGATCACAGAGGGTCTGCAGCAGAGAAAGGATTAAACTTGGACATCTTACTTTCATCTTTAATCATTAAACAAATCCTTTTTTTTTTTTGAGAAAAGCTTTCTTTTAGCTTTATTCCTTGTACAGCTTTCTGAGTTTTGTGCTTGTGCATGGGCAGAACCAGGCTTTGCTACTGTTCTGCTTCAGTTTGTTCTTGCTGAAAACTATTCGGGAGAACTCCTGCACGAGCTTCTGCACGTCTGTATCGTGTTAGCCTTGGCATTGAAGGAGTGAAGAGTAACACATACCTCCTCCATCTGCAGCTCTGAAGATGTTATGTTTATGCTTGCAAGGTGGCTGATGTGACTAAAATTAATTTACAAACACTTGAAATTTTACTCCAGTACCTCGTGCTGCCAGCCTCCCCCATATCCCCACTGCAGATATGCCAATAAATGTTCTGAATACTCTTTTGGCTGGATAGTGCCTACTGATACCTATAGTCTACTGTGCTGAAAAATGGGAAGTTTCTGAGTAGGATACAGAATCAGCATAAACTCTTACTTTACAAAGAGATTGGGAAATGAACAGGATCTAAAACTGGAAAACAGAAAGAGCTATGGATGTACTTGAACAGCCTCACAGGGGTACAGCTTTGGCCTGTGCACTATTTGTTCCTAAACTTAACCATATGTCTCGAGTGCTTGGCTGTCTAGCCCTCTGCTCCAGTTAAGGTTGCATCTAACTTTGGAAAATCCTGTAATTGCATGAGTGAGGAGGAACCTCTGCATGCATATGTTTTGCATATTTTGCATAACTCCTGCTTAGTCTGAATGTGTGATTAACACACTAGCAAAGGGTAAACAGGAGAATTTTGCATGCGGGTGACTCTTGTCACTTTGAATTCCTTTTCAGCTTAGGCATGTAACTGTAGCTGTGTGGCGCATAATCAGAGAGCCAGGTTTAAAAATATTTATAACCCCAAAAGTTTGGTAAAATCCAGTACTTCAACTGTGTTTAAATAATTAATTTACATCAGGTACTGGCAAGACCAGCAAAAGTGTTTACAGGAGTGGAAGGCTCTTTGGCTGAAGTGAGTTTCAGGGAACTGCTGTATTGAAACTATCAGGAGCAGTGTATTATTCATCATGGCTCTGGCGGACTTCCAGAAACATATCATTTTTTTTCACATTGCTGAACTGAAAGAGCCTTGCAAGGATCTGAGAAATGCCTTTCCAAGCATGTGCTTAAGCACCAGTATTGTTCAGCTTTATGAGTAAGAATGGCTAATGCTCCTAAGTACTTCATTACCGCATCTGCCTCAGATTAGTCAAAGAAAATTACCATTCCTCTCCTATGTTCAGGCACTGAAAAAAAATGTGAGTGTATTCATATAGTTTGCATGTGGGCCTAGGAATGTGTTTTTGAACTTAACTGATGCCAATATGAATTCTGCTATGCGACTCCCAGTAAGCATTGTTGGAGGTCTGTAAACCTTGCTGGTGTGGACACCAGTTTGGGTCCCAGGTGACCATGTCCGTGCCTTGCTTGCTCTGGGCAGGAGTGCAGAACTCACTGCAGGGGCTCTCTTGTTTCCCTTAACTGGAAAAGACTCATCTCATCCAGCTCCCCTGGGCTCCCACAGTAGCACAACCATGGCTTTCATTGCACCACGCATCTTCATCCCACCCATCCATAAGGAGAGATGGCAGCTCTCTCCTTATGGGCAAGGCATAGCAAAAAAAACATGTGTACCACATTTGTAACAAATGGAGTGATCTACAGGCAACAAAAAGCATGGTAGTGCATGCTCCCTGCCTTTGTCTTGCCTTTGCCTGTGAAGGTTTTTGAGCTAAGAATAGGCTCTGAAGGTGGCACAAGTATTGCCAGGGCAGAAGATGGTATTTTCTCCAAAACCATAGGGTCGCTTCATGCTGCCGGTTTTCTTCTCCACTGGATAAATGCAGAGCTGAACATCCATATTCCAATCCTTTATTTCTCCAGGGCTAGTTGAGGGCTAGTTTACTTAATGGTGAAATTCCAGGGTGTCAGACTCTAACCCCTCTGCAAGGAAACTGGAGAAATCTGGGGTCAACCATTCCCTTCTTCTAGTGTGTTTTGGTTTGAATGGGAGTCTCTCAATTAACAACCTCTGTCAGCTCTTTTGAATTTCTGTCTGTCTTGGGCAGGAAAAAGAAATAACAGAGGCCAAATGGCCCTACTTTAAAACAGAACCTGTAGTATGAAACACTTCAAGAGGGAGAGATTCTTTAACGCCAAACTAAATTTGCCACTTGTTCCCTGATTCTAGATTCCTCAGACTGCCAAAATGTCACCGGAGGTGTCCAGGCACACAATTTTCAGGCAGTAACTTCTGTTCAAAGATATGGTTAAGAAGACGAGATAACTTCCATCACATTTATTCTTCTAGCTCGGTCAATTTTTAATACTTGTGATACAGTCAGTGAATGTGAAATAATTATCTTAGTCATAATACATTTGATTTGTACAACAATATATTGCGTGTTGAGGTTTTAAAAGTTATTTTGACAACATAAAAGAAAAAATTTATTAGGCAAAACCCCATCATGCATGACTACTGTAATAGCTGTTACAAAAAGGTGTGGGTATTGAGTATAATTGAAATGATTTACATTTCAATATCTCTACAAATGAACACAATACTTAACAAAGACCTCATCCTTATGTTTCTCATCCAGAGCTACCTCACCCTTTCAGATTTTACCCAGTAAATTAGAACCTGGGGAATTCATTTTTATTGTAAGTGAGCAGGTAGCTGGTATGAATGGGTGTGTCTTTGGGGCCCTCACAGGGGTCCTTGTTCTGCACAGCACAGTGGTAAGTGTGCACTTAATTTGCCCACCCAGCAGCGTGACTACACTTGCAATCGCACCAGTAGGCGGTGTACAGGATGCCAGTAAGGTAGGGCAGAGAGCTCTGCGTTCCTGTTTTAACTCTGCAAGGCTGATGAAGTTACTCTACAGCCTGTGCTTGTTTTCCCTCACCAGTTTTGACTCTTGTGTCTGCCAAGACAGAGCATTTTCAACAGCAAAAAATTGCATGTTTGCCGCTGGAAATCTTCACTTTAGAAAGGGAGCCATCTGGAGAATGAACTGGAAGATAGGCCCTGAATGAGCTCCCAGGCTCCATGGGACTTGTAGAGAATTCTGAATGTAGCAGTTATTACTGTACTTACAGTCCCAAATAATAGTGAAAGTATCTGACTGGCCATTTGCATAGGAATTTACACTCTCTGCGTGCACAAGGGGTAACTTCGTGCTCAGAGGCAATATGCTAGTATGCAACATTCAATGTGCTTATTTGTTGCATGCAGTTGTGAAAACAAGATTCTTGCCATTGGCTTTGTTGGTCACGAACAGTATCTTGCTGTGTCTTTGTAGTTGTACTCTGCTTGTTAAATACATCGGTGCATGGATGAGTGTTTGATTATATGTTTGAAGTCGTGCTGGGCACTTTTGATTAAAAGACTTTATGAGTGGTTGTAGCCCTGGAGGGAAAAAAAAGAAGATAAATATTTGACCATGGTAAGCAATGAATCTGGGTGGGGAGCTGCAGTCTCACTCTATGGATGGTGCTTTTGACCATTTACTGCTGTTCCGCTTCCTGTGGCTCAGTGCAACTCCACATCCCTAATGAAAATTTAAAGCAGTCCCTCAACCTCAGAGCCAGGCTGTGATGTTTTTGTTCTCTGTGAGCAAAACCTTTTTTCCTGAGAAGCCACATGGGGTCATTCTGCATTCCTTGGAAAGAATGACCTCTGGGGTGGGTGAGCTCCTGCCTGACACAGCTGTGTCTTAGCCAGTGTCAGGGAACCCCAGATGACAGTGCACCCCTTGGCTTTGCTATGGGTACTTTAATGGAGGGTTTCTTTCTGATATCCTCTATTCTTGCATTGTGGAAGAGGTGCAGCACTGTAAAAGTCACGCATATAACCCTGCAATGTGTTTAAGCTCAGAGTACTTTCCCTAGGTGAGAGCACAGTCATCGAGGACTCTCATTGCTCAGCTGGTGCAGGGAACCTTAGACTCGGTACAAATTTCACTCATATGCAGACTTTACAATGTATTTCATAAGCACTGTCAGTTGGCATGATAGCTCTTGTGTCCTACCCATATGGATCTTATTTGACTGGGAAAATCGTGTACAAGCCATCTGACCCTTCTACTCACACTCAAATTAGTATGATCCTTAAGGTCCCTTCCAACATGGTATTCTATAATTTTATGATTCTATGAAGTTAAAGGTACATGCTTGGTGTTGCAATAGAAGTCTGTCTTACGGAGATTTTTTTTCTATGAGGGGACTGCAACTCTGCTCGCTGTTGGGTCTTTTAGGGCTTCATGAGTGCTGTCTGCAAGCAAGAACTGAGGAGCTGCAGGTGGAGCATTGTGATTGTAGCTCACACAGAGCTGCTGTGCCAAGTCTTTGGAAAGTTGTTAGCAAAGAAGCCCCATGGTAAGGGGTAGTCACAAATCACCACTGTGTGTGGTTATCCTATCAGAGGAATATCTGTTTAGAGAATAGAAATTGCCATTTCTCTAAAATACTTGTAAAATACTTTTTGAAGTATTTAACTTTGTAGCTAGACCCCCAGCTGCGTGTAGTAACTAACCATTTTTAATGGAACTGATTACATTTTATTAAGAAAGGAACTAGTTAATATTTAGCTGTAAGTAGCCCTGAAATAAAAGCTTTTGATCCTGCTTCAAAAATTTCCCTATGGGTTACTGTATTTTTCTGGAAAGTATATAGCACCATAATACTCTTCCCTTTCTAAATTAATAAATGTATCTCCCAGATGCTCCATGGCTATGTGGTGAACCTTAACATCTCTTTTGCTAAATTCAGATTATTAATTTAATCTCATTATGGTTCAATAGCTGCTGAAATTATTTACAGTTAAAAAAAGAAAATGCAGTAGAGTCCAGGCAAGCTATCTCAAGGAGAAGGTTGGTTTTGCTAGCATGTGAAAAAATCAATGGTAGTGGATGGATAAATTCAATGTTAAAACAATGTGCAATTCTTATAATTAAGAAATGGAACCTCATACACAAGAAGCAAGATATGCATAATGTAGTTATTGTACCTAATTATTGTTCAGCTGTATGTCTTGCTTAGAGCAAAATTGCCACCAAATGTAGACCAGCTTTCTAGTTAATAAGATTCTTTTCTTTCTTATTAAGTTTATGACGTGTTGCTCTAAAAATAATTCTTGTAGAAATCATAAGAATAAAATCAGGTTCTTCGTTGGTGTTTACTATGCATTAGTCATTCACATTTACTGAACTTCTGAAATGCATGGATTTGTCCAAAATTAGATACTATTTCTTGACATTTCCTGTCTGGTTATAAGTGTGCAGGACTCTAGTTTCCTGCTCGGAACCCTCCAAGGCAGCAGGCTTCAGTTGCATAGTATTGGAGCTCGGTCATTGTTTTTCCCGTTGAAATTCATGTCAAAATTCCCTTAGTTTCAATCAAAACTTGTGTTGGGTCACAGATATCTCTTGAGTAAGATCTCAAATAGACTCTGAGGCTTTTTGTGTCTCTTGCTCTTTAAGTATTGTAGCATTCATAGCTTTTGCTGACATCTTTTGGCACTGTGTGAACAGAATAAAAGTTCACAGATTATCATAGTTCTTTCTTATTTGGTGTGTGTGTTGGCTTAGGTTTTAAGCATCTCGTGGTTTAATTAACACATTTAATTCTGTTTGTCCTCATACAGTGAGGATTGGATCCACTGCTGCGGCTCCTAGAGGCTGCCACAATACAAATAAAGAAGAGTAATTTTCCAGCATGAGCCAAATAAATCTGTCCTTTATGCCATTTCTGTGTTTAATCTGGCAAAGAAGAGGATTTGGGATGTGTGTGCACTGAACAACTGAGTTCTCTGTTGGTTCTTGGGGCTGTTGGGAATTGAAGAACAATGTTAGCATTTGTTATTTCTCTCATAAAATAGCAAAAACAGCACTGTCTTGACAAATCTGTTGAAATAACTCACAAATGGATAGTTTCTCTGTAGGAACAAATACAGTTTAAGGTCACACGGCTCCCCTGTATCTCAGGCATTTTAGGACTACAGAGGTAAAGATTTATTTTTTACAAATATAAGAAAAATCTCCACACTTTTCAGTTTCTATATAATCTCTTCAGTCCTGTCATAGTCATGACAACGTCTGATTGCATTGCTAATCAAATCTTAGTTTAGCAGTTAGTACATTGATAAAAAGATATTAATGAGTTCTTGGCAGTTACTCTTTCTCTGTCAGACATCAAGATAAAGATGTCTGACAGAGCATGGGCCAATTTAATTGGAAAATGGGCACTTGAACATCAACACAGTGTGTGGTGGAGAGATACCATCTAATCTGTTTCGGTAAGTGACTTACCTGTCTTCTCATGAAGTGTTTGATGTCCAGGAGATGTAAACCAGAATGTAACTGCAGTGTGGGATTTTCAGAAGTGCTTCACTGGGGATATTCTGCAGACATTTAGGTACTTGTACAATTTGTTATGTAGTGTATATAAAATTACTTTAATAATTAATTTAGTTATTTTTGTGGATACATTTATGGGTGGTTTGTACTGAATTCATTTTGCAATTTCATTCCTCTTTGGCTTTACAGTCATCAGTGCCTTAGAAAATTGGGCTAGTCGTGTTAGCATTGTCCAGTCTCTCATTTTTGGCATTTCATTTCACTCATTGGCCAACACAAACACAAGAAGAAAGTTACAAGATGTCCATGGCTTTCTGAATACCAAAAACTGATGGACTGGTTGGGTCCAACTCTCTTCAGGGGTCTGGTATTAACTGTGTTAGCTGTGTTTATACGGAGACAAGCGCTTTTAAGGTAGTACTAAGTTTATAGTATTTGTGCTATAACCTTTTATGGAGTAGAGCTGTACTAAGATGCTAAAAGGAGCAAGCCATTTGCAGCTGTGGAGCTCAGTATGCTTCAGGGCATCTCAGTGGAGACTACATGAGGCTAATGGGGACTTTGTTTAATTAATAATTCATCAGGTTTCAAGTGGTATCTGGAGTGGGATGCTGTGACATCCAGACACTTTCCCTTTATTCAAGAAATAGAAATCCTCATCTCCTCCTGCAAACATGCTGCTGCCCTGGGGACAGAATAGGGTTTTGGCTGCTCCGTTGCCAGCTCAGCAAAGCCTTCCCTGACAGCTCACTGAGCGGCTGGGTGGATATGGATAGCATTGTCTCTCTGGGGAGCTCCATGGAACTGATTGCTCTGCTTCCAGGGATTAGCTATGCTTATCTGGATTGAGATGCTGATGCACTGCCCAGGAGATTGGTTTGTAGATCAAATTTCAGTGTTGTAACTGTATAATTGTGCAGTTGACAAATGCTTGTTGTTATGGGCTTGTGGAGGTTGAGTATACGCTGATCTTATTTTTAATTGCAGAAATTGCAGTTGGTCTTTTCCCCTGTAGCTGGAAGTAACACTACTTAGTCAGTGGCCTGGAGTCACATCCAACTATCTGTTGTCTGAAAGTCATCAGAAATGACTTGTCAAAAACTTCCCTAACAAAGGTCCCTATCTGATGCTGTATTGTGGGCAGGAGTGTTTGTTTGCTGCAGTCAGAGTATGAGCTGATTCTGACTATATGGATAGCTTTTTTAATTCCTGGAAAATGCTCATGTCTCCTGCTGTGAACAGGATTTATTTCCTTAAAAGCTGATGGTTTTATCTGGGTATAGAGTTGCAGTCCTAATGCACAATGAGGAACTGGGACCTGTCCAGTTCTTTCTGTAAAGGGAGACTTACTCCCTAGTTCATCCCATAGCCCATTCCCACCTGCCCTGTTGCCCCCAGGCTTCGTGATACATCCTCCAACTCTGCAAGATTTTAGCATCACTTTTACCATGGATGCTAATTCTTGCCACTTTGGGCAGGGGAAAAGCTTTCCAATTTTTTTCCACACTGTCTGGATAGTTCCAGCTTCTGATGATTATCTGCAGGAAGATCTATTATATTCCCTCTGAGTGCTCATATGTTAGATGTTTTTTACTGCTCTCCTATAGCCTAACTTACCAGTATACTGCCATGTGCACAGTTTATTGCATTTTTAATCTGTTCCTAATATCACCTGAAAATCCCCTCCAGTAAATAATGCTTGTTTTGAGACTCATCACATCAGTCCCAGAGTTACCTGCACCCCTCTTGAATGTAGAACTCTCTTATTATGTTATTTTTGTAATAAAACAAAGAAATCAAGACTGATTCTTGAGCCATAGCACATGTTAAGTTTGCAGCAGGAGTAATTTGTATCTATCATTTTGAGTCCTTTTTCAGTGCACTGTAAGCCTCAAGTTTGCCAGATACAAATTAAACCTCTAGAATGAATACAGTTGTTCCCTGCCATGACTCAGAACAGTCAGTCCAAAGTTTTTCATCAAACTGAAATTATAATCAGTTATGACAAAGGTGGCAGGATGCCAAAGGAATAATATATTGAGCAAGAAGGAGACATGAAACACCACACAGTGTTTGGAGCAGTGCTTAGCAAATTGATGGCTAAGCATCTTGTGGAGTCTCTCTGATCTTGCTGTCTAAGGAAAGGAGTGAGCAATGCACAGTTTCCATGATCCTTAGCAGTACATGATTCCATATACTGAGTATTTCCCATAGGCAGAGGTGTTTTTCATGAGACAAGAATCCTTGGATCCTAATTCTTCTATGATTTTATAATACTATTATCCTTTCTTGAACTTCTGTGTCTCTGGGTTTGATATGGAGTGAACAGAAGCGTCATGCCAATCCCAGTCATTGGCCATAATCGCTATAGGTGCCATGATAAATGTGATTTATGGGGGCAGGAAGAGCTACACCTGTGCTATACAACCCAAATTCTGCAAAATGTAGTCTTCCAGGTCTAAGTGAGGTGAACTACAAAACTCACTTGGAGGAATGTATGTAGGACCACATTCTCCACAAGGTCAGAATATCTGGGGTCAGAATCCGGTCTTACTGGCCTATAAATATTCTGTTTCTGATGCATGTAAATCTTCTCATTCAGCAGAATAATGGTAACAGAATTAGTTTCACTTTAGTTCTACTTAATCCAGTACTTTCCTGACTAAACCTTTTATAAGATGAAGGATTCGCGCCAGGATGAATTTGGCATACGTATGACAGCGTCTAGGATCATAGTTGCTATCTAAAGAGAAGAAATGTAAATTTACCTACAGAAGGAAAGGAAAGAAGGGAAACACTTATCCACAGTGGTGCTGCTATAGAGACCAGGGACATTTCAGACAGTAATAGCAAAAAGGTATGTGTGCTAAATTATCTCTGCTTGGTTCTATCATTGTTAGGCTTGTTACCATCACTACCTGCTGCACTGGTTCAGAACAACAGCTCCACCAGAATTTCTTAGAGATTTATACTTACAAAAATCTCTAGACTTGTGGAACTGGATGATTTCATTTTACTTTGACAATGATGGTTCAGCCTGCAGAAAATAGCTTTTCAGTCTCTTTTCCAGACTCTAAATTAAAAGAATAATTTATCACAGAAAAGTATAAAAATGGGCTTAAAGAGAATGAAAGTAATATTTATTTTTCTCTGCATAACAATATATCTCAGAAGTTTATAGTAAAACATGCAAATGAGGAAATTTGATTAAGGTACTGCTGCAGGTTACAAACATTCTGTACAATCTCTGTTTATTTAGTGGTGTATAAGGCAAACTGAAATAAAACAAATATGGTTCAGGATTTTATGTAGGTTTCCAGAAATCTTTTTATGAATTCTGATTTATCCTATTTATAGCTTGTTAACACTACTAAGTCTAAAGCAAAAAAGCTACCATGTCTTGTATTACATCTCTGGTTTTACACAAAAGATTGTACAAATCAAGTCAGAGATACCCACCATGGTGAATGGAGCAATTGCACACATGCCTGTTCTCTGAAAGCATCTCATCCAGTAGATAGCATCTCAGATCTCAGTGGCAAATTTGGTGTGTCCCAGAAGCAGCAGTATCCAAGGTGCGATGGCTTTTCTGTTAATGCAGTGGCTGTTCATCAAAGCCTCTGCAGGGGAGTAGATGGACACAACAAACAACAGGACTGGGAAGGCTTTTTACATTGGTTGGGATCCATTCCTTTTCCCTTCTGCCATAATGAGGTCCTGTGAGCCCGGATTGAAGGCCACCATAAAACCTTTTCCTCCCTGAAAATGTAATTGCAAAAACACAAACATGTCAGCATTGCTGCACCTTATGCTCCAATACCTGTGCATGCACCCATTTACATACACTTAGATGCAGATAGTTCCCATTGAACTAATGAGGTGATGCAGGTGTTTCACTAAAACACATGCTTGAATATGTGGAAGATCAAAACCCTTAATCACAGGCACATGGTGCAATTGTAAAGGTACTTACAGCAGGCATGTCCAGTTTGCCTTTTGGATGAAGGATCTGACATGTGTATATGGATTTTTCTCACTTACACAAGGAGTAGAAGTGGAGGCAAATATATGAATGTTTGTATCTTGCTCTGAACATGCAATGGTAAAAAAAAGAGCTCTTTATGGTCTATTTCCTGTGTATATGTACCCATATCAGTTTAGGCTCATGTTCTGGAGTATCTGATATGTAGATTTAATTATGGGGAGGCCTGATGAAGATTTGGCTCATAGGACAATAAACATTGCCATTTGTTATACTTGTATGATGTGACAAAAATTATTTAGCCTCTTATTTGTCATCACACATTGGTGTTGCTCAGTAAAACACTTCATTTAACAGCTCCTATTTGACCATGATGCTAAATTATACTGCCAGAAGTAGTTTTATGTGAACTATATTCACATTTCACCTGAGATGAAAATAGAGAGCATGTGCCCCTTGTCTAGGTACAACTTCAAAGGATACAGGTAAATGCCAGGTAAAGCCCACAGTTTCCAGTATTTGTGCTGAACAGGTATCATATGTCAGAAGCAAAGTTTTCCTTGTCTTTATTTCCTTTTAGGTTGAGATCACTTGGATGGAATGAAAGACCTCAGGAAACTATGCCACTAAAGTCCCTTATGTATGGAAAATGAATGTGTCCAGAAGTTTTACTGTATTAAGCTGCCCACTGTTCGTAGTAGTTACTAAGGCTATACGTAATTGGGGAGCTATTAGCTTGAGAAATGATCTGGAAAGGATTAATAATGAATATAAACCTGGAATAATGAAAGGCATCAAGTGGTCCCCAGGGAAGAGAATATGCTTAACATTTTAATTCTATACCATGTGATCCTGGAGGCAGTGGGGTATTTCCATGTTGGGAATCAGATGTGTTACCCATTGGAGTGGTTTGCATGTCTGATGTACTGATAAAAATAATATGAAACATTCTTATGGGCACTTGTGAATTATTAATTGGGCTAATACTATCATTTCAGATGAATTATTAATTTACTCTGAGTTCAGAAGCTGTGTTTTGTGATTGCATATTCTCATGAGTGATACTTGTTAATCTGAGGGACAGTTTGAATAGTGAGCCTCGTCTATCTGGTTATCCATGTGCATCTGCAAATGCTGTAAAATCCATTAACTCTCTCCCACCAGCCAGCACCTCACAACCCCTCCAGCATGTGAAACACTGTCTTGCTTGACTGCAGTAGACAGGTGAAGGTGGGAGAGGCAGGGAAGGATGCTGTGCATCTGAGAGTGGAGCAGACTGTAACACTCCGTGTGAGCAATAGTTCAAAGCAATGGATCTAGCAGGATCCGGCAGCCTGTTTTTAAACTCTGTGGTGTCTAGCCTGCTACGACTTGGCCCTTTTGAATACTGGCATTTCTCTCTTTTCAGTGCTCCCAAATGCTGCTCAGATATCAGTCTGAGAAAGTTTATTGCACACTGAATCATCAATAATCACCCTCTTACTAACTGAATTCCATTTGGAGCTTCCTCCACCCTGTGCAGCTCTTGCCGAGGCTTTCTCTTCATCAGTGATGAGGTCTGGTGATTTTCACCAGTTCAGAATGCTCTTTTTTGCATATCATATTTGGTTTTCTGACTTTTTCTGAAAGGTGCATGTGCTGTTGCACTTGCTTTGATAACGATGATCAAGCCAATATTAAATTAAGTGAAATTATATGCCATGGTTTTGGCCAGCATCAAAGTAAAGAATAGTTTATCAACCACTTTGAAAGCGAGATTTGGAGAATAGAGCAGTAATAGCTCAAGTCAGCTTTCCCCTTACCATTAGGGTAATTACTTGAATGTAATTTTGTATATAATATAATTGGTAGATACCTTAGAAAATTCCAGTTATGCCTGTCTGCATCTTCCAGTACCTTCGGTACCTAAAAATACCAACCTTATGTAATGAAGTCACCTTTGAAATGGAACTCAAACTTCTGCATTAATTAGGCACATTCAGAATCTTCACCTCTTGGGTGACTGGCAGATTTACATTGATAAGATTAGTGGCTGTGGGCTGATGAAAATACACAGGAGGTTCTCTAGTTCTGAGATCTTTTACTTCATCAAGATATGAAGTCCTAACGATGTTGGAAAATCCAGATTCTGTATGTTCCTGGTTGGGAATTTATCACAGTATTAGATACATACTGAAATAAGTAAGTAGCAGTTTCCCCAGTTCTTTTCAACTTTATTCTCTGTAGCTTTTAATTTATATGAGAAACTCAGAACAGAAAGGATAAGCCAATTACTCAATTTTATTAAATGAAATCAGTTAATTATATTTTCTTATTATCCTCTTTCATATTTGTAAAATTAAGGCCTTCAAGCTGTTAATCTTGGCAAGTGAGCTTGATGTTCCCATGCTTTTAGGGAGTAATATTGTGTCTGTCATGGATGAATATACTATACTTCTGGTTTTCTGTAATAATTTGCTAGTTTACAGTCCTACAGCCCTCACAGGCGTGTAACAAATCCTTGTGGTCTCCCTGAGAATGGCCATGTGGTTTCAAATCTTGGCATGAGCTGGGGGAACTGTAGCATTCACATGCTGCCAGTCAGCTCCCCACTGACTTGTTGTTTCAGGGAAGCAATAAATTAACTGAAGAAGTAGATTTCTTTATTACAACTACAATAGGACACCAATAATAGCACCTACACACCCATCCTTTTTATTTCACTCTTTTAAGGAACTTGCAGGGTTTGCTCAGCTTTGCTCTGCACACTAAGATAAGCTGCTATTCCAGAGCACATGAGGCAAAGGAAATATCTCCCCCAGTGCCTGTTGTTCTGCTGATACTGCTTATCTGCTGCCTGCACCTAAGCTGGGGACCTACTTTGGGAGGATGAATCAAGATGGATTTTGCCTCCCGTTTGGGGGGATGCTGGGGTTGGTACCAATGTCCAGGTCTGGGACAGAGGTGCATGAGAACCATCCCTGCAGGAAGCACAGGAGCTAGATGGATGTTTGGGTTTCCCACTTCACATAATTTCAGCATCCCTTAGGAGTCACAGCTATTCAGGTCACTGTGCCCAGTCCTGACTGGTCTCCAGTTTTCCCCCCTTGGAGTGCAGATCAGTGGAAAAGCACATTAGGTGATACTTAGCACTGCAGTAGAATGAGGACATCAGATAAAGCCTTGCCAGAATGTGGTAGCTACTCATATTCTGTGAAACAGGACATGGTGCATTTTGCTCCCCAGGCTGACCAGCTGGCCTCTGTTCACAAAACCTACCTGTCTTTCATCACCTTCAGCTTCACTCAGCACTGAGGGGCCACGTCTTTGGTTTTCCAGCCAATGCCAGATAAACCCTTCCTCTTCTTGCACTTTCTTCCATGTGTTTGCCTATTGCGTATTGGAAAGGGCCTTGCAGGTCTTGGACAGAGAGCCAGCTGGGAATGATAAATTCAGCTCCTAGCACTGACTTTCAACCTCATGACAAGATCTTATGTGAGTCTGATATATTTACCAAAACTTAAAAATTAAAGAAAAAGGAAAGGAGAAACCAAAGATGCATAAAATGTGAAATGAATCTGCAGGCTAATGAAAGCAATCATGTCAAGATGGCATTAAGCCATAACTGATGGAGTGAATTAGTGCAGATTTGGAAAGCATAGTTAAATAACCCAAAAGAATTAACCAATCAGTATACAATTAGTACAAGTGGAATTATGTTCTTAATAATCCTTCAACCTTTGGTTGTATAGACCAGAACCCCATGGTCATTTTGGCCCAGCACCTGTTCCTATTGTGTTTCTGTAGCAATCCTTGCTTCTCTGAGGTTTCCCTTTGATATGTATAGGTAGAGTACATTATCTGGCTGCATAACTTGTAGCATGAGTTAAAAAATGTGCTTAAAAAACTATTGCACAGTGCAATCCGGAGTAATGCAAGCATAAAGCATTGTAGCTCCTTTGGGCTCAGAGAAAGGTCGCTGATACTCACCTGTCTTGTGAGCTGGAATAATAAATAGACTCAAAATAGTTTCACATAACCATATTCTCTGTCACCAGTTGATAGTCAGCCTGAAGGGTCAGAATGGGGTTTCCATCCAAAAGGAGATTTCTTTTTACTCCTTGTTTTCACAATACATCAGGCTCTGCTCCTGGACTCTCAGGGGTTACTGCACCATGGCTGTCGCTCAGTACCAGGCAAGTCATTTGGTCCCAGGCTGCTCATCATCTCAACTCTGTCAATAATTTTCTATGCCTGTGAGTTTTAATGCTAAATTTTGCTTTCTGTAAATGTTTCTTGTCTTTTGATCTGTGATAGAGAGCAAGGCTTAGTCTAGGGTAATATCTTCCTCCTGTAAATGGGCATACACGGAAAATTTGGGATGCTTTATTATGTCATTGTAGCTTGTGCTTTGTTTGGTTTTTCTTGTTTCTTGGCATGTTTTATAGCAGTGTCTGGAAAATCAATTTTTCTTTTCCAAGCTACAAAACAGTACATGTGTTCTTAAACAAAATCCTGTAATTCTGACCAACATCATCGGTTTTTCTTCCTTGGTGTTGTCATGAAACCCAGTTCGGTTCCATATATTTGCTCTTTAATTTCAGTGTTGCTTTTAATGATCACAGTTTAAGAACAACTGATTATACAAAAGCACTGCATGTGTATTTAGTGTTTTTCCAAAAGGAATTGTTTTCTAAATTGTAAAGCTTCACTGGTTTCTTTCTTCTGCCCTCCTTGTTCATTATATATCTTCTTGTTTTAGAAAGTTAGATGAATTAGTGATAAGAGTCATGGTTTAAATGCTTCTCAGATGGGGATTTATGGGAGAAAAAAGATTAAAAATGTAACATTCCTGTTTTCCTGGGTTGCCAGCCATGACAGGAGATCCAGATGTGCAGTCCTGTGTCACCAGGGCAGCTGGATGTTGCACTGCATCTTTGAGATGACACAAGGAAACCCAGCAATCCAGCAGTTGTCTCCATTAGCAATGGACATCAACATGGATTGTCTGGGGGAATGGAGGATTGGCTGTAGGTTGGTTATTGTTGGCATGATCCTGCATTCCTTTAAAGTCCAACTCCCATTGGTCTCATCGGAGCTGTGGATTCAGAAGAGGAAAAAAAGCTCAGGGTCAGTGTGTCTGGCTCCATCTTTTCTAAGGTTATGACTGTCTGCTTTACAAGAATTGATGGCTCTTTCTAGGTACCAAAGCAGCAGTGACTAATGCCCCTTATATGAGGCTGCTGAAATACTCTTTCTGAAGCTTGCATTCATCAATCTAGATAAAGAGACTTGCAAAGGCAGAGTCTGTGGTCTGATGTCCAGCTCGAATTGGAGCCCTGCCATGTTCTCTGTGCAAAACCCATAAACACTGCTCAGCGCCAAGTCAATAAAGGGGGAGCAGGTTTCTGTGAACACGAACATGTGAACAGTAGCACCAACCTTTATCCAGTGCTGAGCATCACCCTCTCTGCCTCAGGGAAGTCTGTTTAGCCTCATCCTAGCAGTGGGAACCTTAGGGAGAGGGTGAGAGGGTGTTGACAACTAGAAGAGAAAACCTGTTGTGGATGGACTAGGGAGCTCAGCAGTGCACAAAAGAGCCCGTTCTCCTTTTCAGCAGCAGGAGGGGGTATCTTGGGCTTGTTAATGCCTCCTGTCCATGTAGGACAGTTTGATACCCACTGCTGGGTGGATGATGTCATCTCAGGGTCAATTAATCAGCCCTTGTGTAGGCAGAGCATATGCTTGACTATATCTGGTGGAACAGAATTTAATTACTAGACTGAGAGTTTTTTTTAACACTGAAATTAACATCACCATTCTCGTTTGAAATCAACTGGTCCGTTGAATTAATCTCATGTTTATGGTATTTGTCTTGTAAATGAAGTTTTGATCTTTTATGGTAATGAACTGATAATACCACGAAGCTTTGAAGAAGAAGGATGATGAAAGATGCTATCAAATGATGATGTTAGTGGTTAAGGTTAAATGGAGCTTCTGCTGGTACCTGCTAAGGTGCAGAGATTCTCTGCTTTTCTGGGAATGTTGAAAGCTAAATTGGGCATTTTAAAGGGCTACTCTGCACTGGGAATGCAGGCTGTCCACCTGCATTGACATAGGGTGGCACCAGGAGGGCTTGAGCTTAAAGCTCTGAATGCGCAGGATGGTACAAGAAATGTACAGATCATGCCACTGTTAGTCACTGACAGTGCTGGAAGGGGAGCAGCATGGTAGTGATGGGCAGAGTGGGAAAACAGTCATCACCTCACAGCATCTGCACACACAGATACCTGCTCCAGGCTGGAGCCTGTGCTCACTGCATGGATGTATAAATAATGGAGATGTAGAAGTTATGTTAGAAGTTGTGAACACTTCTGGTATCCTGTACAATATTTTTCATGTATCTATATCATTGTTACTGGTTTATAGAGGATGGAAGAACAAAAGCAAATTGAAATGTTTTACACCTTACAGGTACATTATCCCATAAAGTACAACACAAAAGGAAGCAGACTCTCAAAACTTTTATTTGAACAGGGAACAGCAGCTAGGGAGGCAGCAGGGTTGTGAGCTGCTGGAAAGAAACAGGATTGTGCGTTCAAGTCCTTGCAGGAGAGTACTGGGAAAAACTTGGTATAAAAATGGTCCTCATCTGAAGGAAAATGGTTGAGATCACACACCAAATCCAAAACCTATTCAACTGATTTACAAGCAGGAATTTGAGAACGTATTTTTGTAATGGAAGTCTCTTTGATTTTTCTTTAAACCTTTAAGGCACCCTTGAAAAGGAAATTCTGGAAGAAAGCAGTGTATTTCTAAATGAACTCCCAGCAGTAGGGGTGTGCACCTTACTGTCTCAGCAGCCCTCAGCTCATTTTTGGTGTAGTTAAATATGTTCTTTTTACAAAAGACTTGAAGTTGCTTTGCTTTTCAGAAGAATATGTTGGTTTCTCTTTAAAAGCCAGCACTTTACATCTGCATCTATTGCTAACACCTGTAGTGGAGACAGAGGTATTTAACTCAGAGCTACTGAGCAGCTGAAAGTAATATTTTGTATATGGTACAGGTGCTGTTTCTACTGCCCTGTTTTTCTTTCCTCACAATCCCACAGTGCTACTTTCTGCCCTGCCATGTGTTGATCTCACTTCCCTGATTTTATTTTGTTTCTTAAAAAACTCTACTCCACTAACACTTAAAATTCAGGTCAAACCTTCAAGCTCAAGAATGCCTGGGATTCAACCATCAGCTTTCAGTGCCTGATATAAGAAGAGATGGAATAGACCAGACATAAAATACAAGCTGTTTGTTGATGCAGAGGTGAGTTTGTGATACTAAATTAGAAGGAGGTAAGCAATGCAGTAAGAGGTTTTTAAATTCAAGTCTGAACTGCTGCCTTTTCTTGTGCTGCAAAGCCCTCTTCTTTTGAATAACCTTGGTCCAAGAAGTGTAAGGATATACAAAGACCTTGCTTTGCAGATTTGTTGTTGATACAAAGGAATTACTTAATTAGTAGCAATAATATGAGTATTATCAAACAGATTGGAGCATAGGTGGTGTGCAGTGTGTGCAGTGTTGGCCCCCACTGGAGGGAAAGCTCTATTTTATGAGGTTTTCTTACAAACTTCTGCTGGTTTATTCACGTGTAAACATGCGGTTCAGGTAAAACAGCTTTTCTTTTGCGGCTGGAACCTGGCTTCAGTGGAGTTAATGTTGCCGTTGTCTTCAGTGGAGTCAGAAACTTTCCATGAATCCCTTTGGTCTAGAAGCCAGACACTGGGAGGACAAAGGGTGGATAAACTTCAGTGCAGACAGGGCCATTTCTGACGATAACAGAGCTTTTAACTCCCTTTGTCTGTGCAGACCTTTACTTTTACAGATAAGTGTTGTCAGTAAGGGTGGGTATTAGCACATAATACAATTTATTGCTGCTTGCCTCTTCTCTTTTTAGAAGTGCCCTTCATCTTGTTACCCAGGCATTCAATGCTATTAGAACAAAGCATGCAAACCCAGGGTAGCTAGTATTTTCTGTCCAAGCTTATTCGAAATTATGCTGATATGAGGGTTTAGGTGATTTGAGGTGATTTATTCATAGCTTTTGTGATGGCAACAGCAGACTTTCA
>NW_009931324.1:26896-118475 GCF_000696875.1 Nestor notabilis | reverse complement strand
TTAGGATTTTTAAGCCCTGTGGAGCCTTGTTTTTGAGAAACACCCATCATTCAGCTGCAGATTTGCAGAGGTGAAACTGGGTGAGCCTGTACCGTGAAGTTGGTAGCAAAGCTCCTGATGCCAAATCAACTCTTTGGATAGTAGGATGTTGGGTGGCCTGTTGGAGTGTGTGAAAAGGTGTCTTCTATTTTCTGTTTGCAAGAATCTTGGAATGAAATTTTAGTTCATTAGCATGTACCTTTGTTTTCCCCTTCCGATTGCTTGTAGAAGTGCATGTGCTGTGTTGTTGCTGTGGTGTCTCTGCCATGTGCTTTGCCCAGTGATGCACTCAGCTGTGTCTTCATGCAGGAGTACATAAGCTTGCACCGATAGGGTTTATGTTGACTTTACGTGGTAGAGATACAGGTGTGCATGTCTGCATTGTCCAGCAAGAGCTAAGTACTAGTCATCATAGTGTTATTGGCTTTGGACTATAAAATGTGACATGGTACAAATGGTACCTGTTCTATCACTAAGACAGTCCTGCTAGTGCTCCTACCTCCAACTTTCCTCTTCTCCACGCTGACTTTTTTTGTTTTGATGCAACTTTACTGAATGCAGTTCGGTATTTATAGTGCTGTAAGATGCTGCCTTGGAAAGCTATAAAAGTAGACCTTTAGGCCAGAAGATTAAAAAAGATTTATGTCTTCTCTATCTTAACCAGGGTATATTTATCCACTGCACTGATGTATTTTTACCAAGAGAATAAGGTAGAGAAGCTGATGTGCTAGCTGGGTGAAGGAGAAAAATGGGAAATACTGTGTTTGTTTCCATCCTGAACAGCAAACATCACACAGTGTTTTCAGAGGTCATGAGTGTACTGGGGCAAAGTTACTGTGGGAAAAGGTAGTAGCAGAGCTTGGGAGAATCCATTTGCCTTGAACAAAACCTGTGCAGAGCACATAAATGCTCATGTACCTGCAGGTTTGGATGCTGAGTTGATCCAGGTGTCTGAGTGGCCTCTGATCACTGTGTTTATCCTGGCCCACTAGTAAAAATGCTGTGGTATTTACTGAAATAAAAAAAAAAAAAAAACAAAAATTTCTAGGGCAATCTGAGATGCCCAACTCTGAACTCTTCATGTTCGGGTTCTGGGCTTAGTGCACAGTGAATTTAGTCCAATTTCAGCCATTAAGCAATTTTGTGGGACTTCACAGAAGCAGCAGCATGTTTTATAAAGTGGTCTTTCCATTCAGGTCTCACGGGATCAGACTGAAACAATCCTTAAACTTCTCTCATTCAAGAAACTGATGTCCAGTCAAACATTCAAGAAGCAACCAGTGCTTAACAAGCCTCCAGTTTATCCACCATCTTAACAAAACTGTTTTGGTTTGAGTTTTTTAATTATGTTTGGGGGTTTTTTTGCTACCTTGCTTCTCAGAGTTGCAAAAATAACCAGTGGAGACTGTAAATAGGAAACATCACCTGTTTTGGTATTGCAGAGTGATTTGATTTCGGGGTAGAAGTCTGCATCCTTATTAAGAGTGTAACTATGTTCCCAGCCTGTATGCTTGAAGTTTTCCTCAAAAAAGGAAAAAAAACTTGCTTACAGGATGTTTTGTTGGTGTATGAGCCTGGGAATATGTCATGGTTTGCCACCTTCTGTTTTTGCCATTTGGAAAAGCTAATTTTGTTGCAGGGTTTGCTTCTAGCAACTTGTAGGCAGCAGTTGCAGCGAAGCACAGGGAAGGGGCCCTCCTGAAGGACTTCTGTGCATTTTGAGAAGGTGGATTTTATCTTTTTTTTTTTTTTTCTTTCCCTTTTCATTACTGCTTCTCTTTGCTTGGGGAAATTGTGCAACCCGCTGCTACACTCTTTTCCTAAGGGCATCTTCTGTGCTTTTAAATGAGTTTCTGAAGGCCTCTGTTGCCTAGTTGAGGACTGAGAGCTATAATCACTCTAACTCATTTCCCTGACTTAAAGAGCAGTGCAAATCACTGACAGCCTCAGACGTTGCCAACTTCTGAAATACAACTAAACACTAAATCTTCCATCGGCTTGTAATAACTCTTAAACACTGGAATTATTAGTGTGACCTGATGTATGGGAGGAGATGACTGAGCAGATAATTAGATTGGGCTGAGGCTGAATGTGGGGATCTTACATGACTAATAAGCAGAGGGAGTTAGATACATCTACTGTGCAAGGTATAGGAGCTGGATACTTCAGGTTTTTTCACTGGGAGACAAACAGGTTTGTCTCCAGGACATGTATTTTTCTTCTAATCAGAACGAGATCATGTGGATGGCAGAACGATTTGTATTGCTGCTGGCAGCCCCTCTAGGACAGACAAGGTGTGGATGGAATCTGTTTGGGGTGAGGGCTACGAAGAATTTTGAAATGTTTGGGATTTTACTTGTGACTTTGAGTAATGTGATCTAAAACCAGGATCAGGCTGTCCTCAAAACAAACCTGAACATAGGACTTGCCCGTTTAACACTTTCATCTGTAACAACCGATTAGAACAGCTGAGATCTATGAATGAAATGTTGGTAACTGTTCCATTGTTGGATCTCGAGGAACTGAATGCTGTAACTGAGAACTGGATTGGTGAGGTAAATCTGACGAACGCTATGCAGCCCTCAGTATCAATTTAGTTTAGCAATGAAGCTGTAGTCATTAGTGATTAAGCTTAAACAGCCAATATATCTCTACTGGGATATGTGTTCAAGCACATTTGAATACTTAGCACATTCAAACTTGCACCCAAATCTTGTAGCTCACTTCTATTGATGTCATTCATTAACGTGACCTTGGATGCCAGAATAACAATCCTGGGAGAATCTAATGCTTCTGCTTGTGATTAAAATATAAACGTGCAAATCATTACACTTTTCTCCTTTCAGTTGTATTTTGGGAGTCTATTCCTGTCCTCTGCCAGCACGTTCAGATATTACTACTTTTAAGATGGGGTGAAAAAGGAGAAGGTAAATAGGTCTTAACTGTAACTCCAGTGCATCTTTATTTTTGTGGCTTAGATTTGGTTTGTAACTGAATGAAATAATTCTGAACCTGCTAGGAAATGTTAGATGATGCAGTGGCATCTGAAAAGACTGTTAGTGAGGGTAACTTGCAACATTTTTGATCTTATATTCCATTTTTTCTTGGCTCTTTTGACCAAACATGTCTGTTGCATGGGAAGGTTATTAGTGAAATGATCCCATTATAATTCTTGATTTGTATATTGTTCCTTAACTCATGAAATAAGCTAAAATACCTGAGTGACCTGTAGGAAATAGACTTTATCAAGAGACTGTGCACCAAAAGAAACAAAAATTAATAGATGTGTATTTTAAGACCTAGTTTTATCACTGTTTCAGAAGGAGACATTTAGACCTATGTAGCAATATGACAACTTCAGAGCTAACTAATTCTAGTGAGACTTATTTTCTGTCTTTATTAGTGAGGATATTAATCAGTTTGTAAGTGCTATAGATTTAGATGGGTTTGGATTGGACCCATCTCTTCCTGGTTTTCCAGCACTGGTCATTAGTCATTCCCTTTGAATTTAAGTCTTTGTGAACCTGCAGAGAACAGTGTTTGCCTTGGGGTAAGCAAGCTGGTGAGACCATTTAGCTTGGCTGCTGGAGCTGGTGAGGTAAATGACTTTAAAGATCTAGGTGAAGAGGCAGGAAATAATTAGCAAGTCTGCAGTTTAAACTTGCTATTTAAGTTGCAGTAGTGCTCTGAGACTTTTATCTGGGACAGATTTTCACTGTCTATTTGGTAGTGTTTAGGTACAAACAAAGGCTTGGACCTTGACCTACAAAGTTCATAAAAATGATTTGTCTGCATATTGTCCAGATTATATTTAGCATTTCCTGGGCATATGCAAACAACTCTTGGCTTAAGCAGCTTCCAGCCTAGGGCTTTGCAAGCAAACAGAGGCCAGGGTGGGTGAGACCTGTACATATGAATTAGGAAAATTCCCTGTAACTCACAGAACCTGTTAGTAAAGGAATTTTAAGGTCATTCTCAAGTTGCTGCCCAGCCTGTATAATAACCCATGTAATGCTGTTTTGGAATTCTGGTGGTATTCTCCAGAGTTCTAATATTTGTTCCCTTCCTCTCATGTCTGACATAGGATGGTCCCTTCAAAACCCTAGTGATGAACTACCCCCGTTTAAAATTGATCATATTTGGTTTAGGCTACATTGCTGTATTATTGAGTCTTAGTGGAAACAGGGATGCTATCACTCTGCTCCTGAAAACTGTTCCTTAAAGGCAGTTTGATTTAGATTGTCTTGTTGAAACACCTCAGAATGATGTACCAAGTATTCCTGCTACTTCTATTCATAACAGGTAGGTGGGGGCAGAGGGTGAAATAGGAAGGATGTTGCATACAGTGTTATGCCATTGCATAGTTACAGAAATATTAACTGAAAACTCTCTAACCAGTGCTGCTGAGCTTGAAAAACAAATTTTTATCACATAACCCCAGTGCAGCATTTTCTTGTACGTCACTCTAAAGAATGGAGCAGACATGACTTTTCCATTGGGAACAGTGGGTCCACCCACAGTGGTTTTGACTTGGAACCTATACATAATGGCACTTGAATAAATTGCTCCTTTTTCTTCCATATAAATTCTTTTAAGCTGCTTCATCAGGTTCCATCTGAAAGATGGTTCTGGGAGAGGACAGACCTGCAAAAGATATGGTAGGTGTGCTGATAAATTTGGAGCTGATCGATCACGGGTACGAGTAGAGTGGGTTTAGCCAGTTATTACTTCTTACCCTCCTTGTGTCGTCTCTGAAGAGGGGTTTTGTTTTGCTAATGTTTGGGCAAATGATCAGATGCCAAAAGTTGCTTGAAGGAGTGAAGCTTCTTTCTAAGAGAAGGCAAGGCAGAGAGCAGCAGTGGAGACTTACAGAGGCAGTAAAGCATCTAAATATGCATTAGAACAGACTCTGCTAAGGAAGGCTGTGCATCACCTCACTAGGGCTGTTTCACAGGACTTGGTGAATCAGGCTCTGAATCCCTGCTTTTCCTGTTTGTGTGATCATCATGCAGCAGAGAATTGAG
Organism: Nestor notabilis; assembly: GCF_000696875.1. Lineage (NCBI taxonomy): Eukaryota > Metazoa > Chordata > Aves > Psittaciformes > Psittacidae > Nestor > Nestor notabilis. The sequence goes on along the minus strand of NW_009931324.1, from coordinate 113,412 downwards.
TATAAAATGAAGCAGTGATGGCTTCCTGAATCCACAAAACCTTGGAAGGTCATGGCTCAGACAGAAGCCATCTTCACTTTAGTGCCTCTGTAATTACTACTTTCCATACTGGAAAGGCACCCACAAGCATTAAAGAAAAGCAAATGCATGCTCTAAACAGCTGTGATGCTGGAGAAAGTTACCTTTCATAGCTTGCGACCAGCCTCTTGTAGGACCAGCCTGCGCTACAGTTACCTGTCTTGGTTTGGTAGGTGAGCTGCTTTAACAAGGACCATCATGGCCAAATCCATAGAGACATGTCTATCCTAGCTCTTATTTAAGTAGGAGAAACAGGTAAAGACTGAAAGGGCTGCTTATGTAAATAAAAATCTACACCTACTTCTCGGTAGGCTGTGGAGTCAAAGGGTGGAGGGAGTTGTGAGGAAAAACCACTTCAGAAAAGTGAGAAAAGAAAGTGGGAAAGAAGGAATAGCAAAGGTCAGGAACAGTGATAGTCCTGAAGGTGTACATATGGCTGTTACTGAATGAATGGTAAGATACTGAACAAATAGTAATTAAAATCCTAGCTACTATGTAAATGCCAGATTATAGCTGTGATCTTTTTGCAGACTTTCCTCTGATGTGAGTGGGAGTCGGTATGTTACCCTTGGGAATGCTTAAGCCTAAATATATGCTAAAAACCATAGAGATTCAGTCTTCTTCCTGGCATGAGTTGATGTCCCTTTGACATGTACCAGCAACACCCTGAGGATTCTATGAGGAATGTAGCTGGGGTTGACTGTTCAGTGTTTTCTGACAGATGAGGGTGTTCCATTGATACCCTCCTGCAGAACATCTTCAATTTGTCTGGATTTATGAACCTGATCCAGAACTGAGCATTTCATTTACTCCTGAAAAACGTGGTCATGAAACTATACGGGGGAAACTATGCTCTCAAATGGGTAGGGAACATTTCACACTCTTAAGAGAACAACTGAAGTCTCCTCAGGTAGACACAGTGAGTGGGGTGATACGTTCATCCTTAGGTAGACATAGTGCAAAGGGTGCAGTGGCCTGGGGGAGAAGCTATTGACAACTTATTTGCTGAACACATCTCTATAGTTCTGTTTCTATAGCAACCCTGATGTGAAATGTGTTGCTAGAAAAACATTAGTTACTATAGAAACAACTTCCCTGTCAGTGAAAAGTTTACTTTGTAACACATGATACCTAATATTAGTTTTTTTAAGTTAAACCACCCACATGTGTGTTGAAATCAATAAACAGATCATTGTGCTCAAGGCTACATAGCTGGAAATGTACAGAACTCGCATGTCTTCCACTAAAACCATCTGCTTGGCTTTGACTGAGATCAGAATAACTTCTGAGTACCAATTAAGATAACAGAGATGTTATATTATGCATGACACAAGGGAATCTTGAATTAGTTGTATCTGAAATTTTGTTTGAGACCCTTAATTAGGTGGGAAATCAGTCAACTTTGGGGGTTTGTGGATCAATTTTTTTACATTTAAAAAAATCACAAATACTAGTTTGAGTTACTGGGTTGTGTCATTGACACTTGCCATTGGGACTTTAAGATTGGGGGACTTTAAGATTGGGGAAGGTTTTGATTGGCTTTTTTTTTAAGGTCACTTTCTAGAAATAGCTTTCTGAAAGTAAGGCTTGAATCTGGTTCTCCATAGAATCACTCAGGTGGAAAAGATCTTTAAGATCAAGTCCAACTGTATATTCTGCTCTGCTGTATTGTGCACTAATGCTTCTGCTAACCCTAAAGCATTTGCAATATGGGTAATGGGTGTTGACCAGCACGTGACTTTAGGGGAGTGGAACGCACCTCAGTAATATTGCTGGGCTCTTTGTCCCTGCTTTGGGATCTCTCCCATGTGCTTTTGCTATTAAAGCCTGGTCTACACTTTGTGGTTTGCTAGCACAGGAATTAGCCTACCAGCCTTAGCAGTGAAAATATCAGTGAGGTGTAGCAACCCTGGCAGGCAAATCCTTTTGGTAACACTCACAGGACTAAAGTCAATCCAAAAAATTGCTTTCTTGCAGGGTAAGCCAAGCCTCCCAAAGGAGGGTCTGCTGCTCAGGTGTTGGCATCAGACCTGTTTAGGTGTGAGGAAGACCATTGTTGTCATGGAAGCTTGTTTTCTGAGTAATACGTTGACTTCCTTTGCTAGGCAGTTTATTGTGTTATAAAGTGCTGACAGCAAGGCACAGTGGTGGAGATTTAAATGTCACCAAAGTAATGATCATCAGTCACCTCGTTATGATTTCATATATAGATCTTTTCTCTTGCAAATATGAGACTTCCTTGTTCAAAAATGATGCAGGGTTTAAGGCTGTTTCTGAGCTGGAGAACATTCTTCTGTTATTATTCAGGCTTCGCTGTGTATAGTGGGCCGGTACTGCTCTGAATTACATTGGTATGAAATCACTGCAAGTTCACCAGTGCTTGTGGGGGATTTAATGTAAAGTATTTCCTGTCTTTTGTGGTTTTAATTGCTGGCTGGTTTTGAGTGCTGCATTACATGACCAGATGATAAAACGAGAGTGATGAATTAGCAATCCTAAAAGAACAATTTCCTATTGTTTCTGCACTGCATTAATGAATCACTCCGCTTTACAAAGCGCTTCCACACCGCTTCCTATGAAATAAGTACTGTTAAATATTGCCGTAACTTTATAGTTGAGTACATTGTGCTGCAAGCATACAAAGCTGTTGTAAGCACTATGTACAGCTTGGCTAGGGAGTTTGAGGCCTTTGAGAAGGATTTGAATCCTATGGATTTCATAGACATCAAGTAGGGTGTGAGGCAGTATATCACTTCTCCTCTATAAATAAGCTGGAGTATGGAAAAACTTTTTAATTGTTACTTGTACTTTTCAGTTCATGGTAAAGTCTGCTAGGAAATAACTTTGGTTCAGAAATTTCTCAACTTTTATTCCTGGTTTGTCTCCAATTTTTAGCCTAGAATCTTCCCTCTGAGAAGATGCTTGAAGTCATACGTTGCTTGGCTGGAGGGGGGAGTTGTTCCTGGAACAGTTGTAGAAAAACCAGTTAACATGTGTGGCTTTACAAATCTGCAAAGATTCAGGCGTGGCAAAAATGAAGGGGTGTGGGGTGTGTATGCACAAATGCAAAAGAAGGTGCAAAAGGAAGCTTTCTGCGTGGCTATTGCCAACCTGAGAGACAGAGCTGTCTCCTCTTTAATAGTCTGGACATACTGACTACTCTGAAAATAATCTGCTCTATGCCCTTCAGTGTGATGGCAAACACATGACTCCTGGGATAACAAGGTCACTGTGGTCTTCTAGAGCTGGACTAAATTCTGCACTTAACCTATATGCCCTTGAGGTTGGAGGGAACTTGTAGAACCTCATCCTTGACTGAATAGGGTTTCGAAAGAAAAATGGAGCCCTTAAATGGACCTCTGGTGTAGTGATGTATGTGTTACCTCATGGAGCTGAGGAAAGCAGGGTGCAAAGGTGGCCTTAGTGGATAAGGGAGACCAGTAAGGGCAGGCTTGGAGGAAAGAATGAAGAAACTGTGAGATACTGTTCCAAAACTGTAATTTCTGAAGTTCTCCTTCTGAAGTTTAGTACCTTCTTATCATGTGATGATATCCTTGTCCACAGTCGCAGATTCTCTCACATCTTTGAACGAAGCAAAGAAATGACATCTCTTGGGGAGTTGCAGGTTGATTGTTTTCAGGCCTTTTTCATCAGGTGACTTTTACATGCTCTGTGGCTTAGGCCATTTTGGAGGGTTACATTTAGGAACTTGTAAGAAATTAGAGTTTATGTAATTCCACCAGCCTGATATTTTTAACTTAAATGCTGCAATTGCAAAATTCGGTGCTGCTTTCAGCATTTTAGCTCTCCTACAGCATGTGCTAGTCCTATTTAATCACTGTATTTCATGCTGTCTGATCACCTGCAAATAGATCTCTTGAAAAATCCTTTTGACTTTCAGAGCCTGGGGAAGTAGGGTGGACATGGCATGAGCCTGGTCTGGAGCAGAGCTGAGGGGAACAAGGTTTGTGTCTCCTCGTCAATCTGACAAGCAGATTAGGCAGCCTTCCTCTAACGGATATTCAAAGTCAAAGGATTAGATTGGCCTCCTGTTTTCTGAAGAAATCTGAAACTTGGAATAGAAATGTGAACACACAAGCTGTTGTTTCTGGACTCCTATAATAGCCTTGTTCTTGGTGCTGCAGGAGTTTTCCTTCAAGCACATTTGTGTGGCGCAACTGTGGCATTGAGTGATTGGTGGGATCCATCTGCCTGTCCTCTGTGTGGGGCCTGGGGTACTGGATAAAAACAAGAGCTGTTACTTTGTTGTAAGGAAAATATATTTTCCTACTGGCTCTGGTGTATTGCCAGCCAAGTTTCACTTAACTCCTCTGTCCCCAGGCTGTGGAGGAGATCCTGCCTCTCTGTCTGGCAGGGCTGACTTCGTGCCTACCTGCTCTGCAAAGCAGAAGGTCTATGAAAAGCTTAGGAAGCTCCTTAGTGGCTGGGTGGGAAAGGATCTTGCTTAGCAATTCAGAAAAGAAAAAGGAGTTCCTTTGCTTTAAATGACACTGAGCAGAGCCCATTGGACTGCTCCCACCACTTCAGTGCTTCCTTGAGAGGAAGATGCTCAGGTCAATGTGGCTGTAACTAAGAGAAGAAACAAGGGCAATATGTGTATTATCTTGTTGCTGGTTTGGCAGCATGGTGCCATCCAATGAATTTGAGCTGAACCAACCTGGAATAACTGGCAATCTGCTGGTTGGGTGGTTTCTGTTTGGTCCCTGATCCTCCTTTTCTGCATTTCCCAATGGGGCTGCAGGGGTTGGAACTAACTACCTGGCCTGTACTGTTTGCCTTGCAACTGAATGCCATGGACATGGCTGGCTGGTCAGACCCACAGACTGCTCCCTCTATGTGTGTGTATCTTAAAGACGTGTAGAAAAGGTCATACCAATCTTGTGATGTGATGTCAGGAGTAGGGTGCAGGTTGAGGATATTTGGGTTGTTTAGCAGTTTCAAACTTCTCAGCATCCAGAAGTAACCCAGGGGTTGGTTCTTTACAACCCCATTTGTTCATTGCCCCATAGGGAAGCTTGGGAGGAACCCTAATTCAGTACTACAGAAGAGATCCCAGGAGCTTCAAGCAAGACTGAACCGTGGTTTGCAGATTTTTGTGTCTGCTTTGCTCGGAAGAAAGAAAAAATCCATGACTGTTCTTTGAATTTTTACTGCTGCCCTTGATCAATCAAAGCTGTGAATACATCCAGAAGGAATGAAGGCTCATGTCCAAAAGGCATAAAGAGGGGTTGGTAAATAGTGCTTCATTGAGACAATGGCCATTAGGATGAGCAGAGCTGTCATTTGCTTTTAAGTCATGGCTTTCAGGTTTAGGTTTCTAGATGCCCTAGCTAAATGAGAGCTCTTCATGTATAAATTGAAATGTGCTTGTATTGGAACATCTCTTGGCAGTTACTCCTCTGTGGAACCTCATGGAAGTAAGGGCTCGCATAGGCAAAAGTCTTGTTTGGAGCTGGTTTGAATCTTGTGAATGGGCAGAGCAGATTTCTGGAGCCAGTGTTTCAGATCTCTAAACAAGCTACAACTCACAAGTTTGACCAGTTCTAGGCATTTCACTAAAGATCTGGGTGTAAATTTCAGTATTCCTCCATTAATAACCTTAAAGTAGGGAGAGGAGTAAGAAGCCATGATTTTCTGCACTGGTAACTTAAGGACAGTATGTTCTAATTTGGGTACCGCAAATTATACCCATGAATAAGCATGTCCTGATTTTTTTCAGAGGTGCTGAACACTTACAATTCTATTGACTTCAGTGGAAACTGGAATGAGCCCAGTACATGCTTTGGATAAATCATGTTGTGTAACAGAAAACTGATGGTAATTTATGTTCAAGAATCTTTTATCACAGCACTGAACTCTGCTTTGCAGTTTGAAAGAAGGAGAGAGAAGAAAGAGTTGTGCTGAGACTCTTCACTCACCTCCCTTGCACCTGCACAGCATTTCTGATGTGCAAGTCTGGGGTACCTGACCTGGTGCTAGCTTTCACCTATCCCAGTGCTGCCTTGTGTGATGTAACATCAGCTGAATGCCTGTGACTTGGGAAGTTTTGGATGTTCGGTAGGTTGATGCATCAGAGCTTAGAAACCTTCTTGGCACAAGAGTTTTGTGGAATTTAAACACACATTGTTCTACTGGAAAGGTGTGTGCAGTGTCTAATAGTGCTTGCACCTGCAAAGCACATATGTGCAAATATAAATGAACAAAAACAAAGGCTGGGAATGCAATGTCTTCAGCCCTTTACTGTGTAAATCAGGGATGCACTTTCCAGGCTGTTCTTGTGCAATAGCTCCCACTCTGGGCCCTTTGCCTTTCATTAGAAAGAGTGGCCAGTGTGCACAAGAGCCATACGCTCCCTTGGTCCTCTCCCAACACTGCTGTTTGCTTTCAGCAATGGTGCAGGGAACACTGAATGCAAATTAAAAATAGAAATAAAAATGAAGTGAGGAAAGCAATCAGAACACCTAAAATCCAGCACTATCTTTAATCATAAGTGGAGAAAAATGTATCGAGTGTTGCTTGATCACAATCTAAACGCAGCCTAAACAACCCTTTGAATTTGTAAATGACATGCAATAGAGGTATTTTTAGCTCATGTTGCTCAGATCTTGAGGAGGATTTTTTTGTATGTTTTAGCTTATCACATTTCTCGCATAATAAGCTCTAGTTTTCCACAGCAGTTTAATTTTCTGTGAGCCTATTCTGTATGCAAATAACTTTTCTTTTGTGGTCTCCAGTGGCAAGATTATTCCAGGTGGATTTAGGTAAAAAAACTTTACTGGAGGGTGAGAATGTAAACAAGACAGACTGTCTTTCTTGGGCATGTTTTTATTATCAGTTTCTCTTGGGTTTTTTGTCCTCTCTCAGGTTGACATTCCTCTCTGGGGAGTACCAAAAAGCCACACTTGTGTTTTCTGATTGAGGCACGTGCCTTTTTCCCCTACTGTCAGCAGAACTATGTTTAAAGGACTGTACCTTATCCTGATCTTGCCAAGGAGCTTACTAGCACCTGAACCAAGTGTCCTGGTTTCGGCTGGGATAGTCTTTTTTAGTTGCTGGTGCAGTGCTGTGTTTTAGTCTGAGAATAATGCTGATAACACACTGGTGTTTTAGTTGTTGCTCAGTAGCACTTGTCCTGATCAAGGACTTTTCATTTTCCCATGCTCTGCCAGCGAGGAGCTGCACAAGAAGCCAGGAGGGAGCACAGCCAGGACCTGAACTAGCCAAAGGAATGTTCCATACCACAGAACATCATGTTCAGTATTGAAACTGTGGGCAGTTGGCCAGGAGGGGCTGATCACTACTTGGGGACAGGCTGGGCATTGGTCAATTCATGGTGAGCAACCGTGCTGTGCATCTCTTGTCTGTCTTGGGTTTTACTCCTCTCCTCCCTGCCGTTATTATTCTTATTGACTTCAATTATTAAACTGCCCTTATTTTAACCCACAGATTTTACCCTTTTCTGATTCTCCTCCCCATCCCACTGCAGGGGCTGGGGCGTGAGTGAGTGGCTGCCTGGTACTTAGTTGCCAGCTGGGGTTAAACCATGACACAATTTATAGTTGCAATATTAAAGTCTGTTTGACTTTCCTTTATAAGAATGTAGGCAGCCTGTTTCTCTTGTAAGCCTTCCTATTGAGCCGTTTCATGTTTGAGGCTTGGATTTTGAGAATCCATATCTGCTTGAGTGTACTTAGCAGGGTCATATGCTTCATCAGCATTGTGCAAGTAGGAAATGCTCTTTAATAAAATAAGTAGCCTCAGTTACTAATGCATTGTTCTACTGAACGGCTTCCGCTGATAATGAAAGAGCAGCTGACAAGATTTGTCTTATCTTCAGAGCATGCTAAACTGGTTCCTGGAAATGAATTCCGAACTTTGGGTTATAGATATGGGACAGCCACAGAAAACATGTACAGTTTTCACATGATGGAAGGACTGAAGTCACAAACAGTTAGTTTTTGGAGGGTTTTCCAAGCAAACTGGTGCTCAGATTTAGTTTTACAAGAGAATTAATTCCCTGCTTTAGGGATGGTCCAGATGCTTCTATTTCAGAATGAGGTGACCTGTGATGGAAATATAAGTACTGGAGACCCATGTGCTGGGGAGGAGATGTGCTGTTTGAGGCTATTGGGAAGAAGCAGAAAAGCCTGGAAGAGGCTGGAAAGGCCTAGCAAACTTAAAGGAAGAGAAAGGCAAGAACAGAGGAAGAAGAGATTGAGACAGGCGGTCCTGAGGAAAGAACTGAGTGAGGGGCTATCCTCAGCAGTCCTCTGCTTTGGCCAAGGTTGTGTCCCAGCTGTGCAGAGCTACACTGTGCAGACCATGCCATGCAGAGTACAGCAACCATGTACTCAGGATAGAACTGACCCCACACCTCCTGAAGAGATGACTTTGGGCTTTCCTGGAAAAGGACCTAGGGATGACTTTGGCAGTGAACAGGCTGCCATTTGGAGACACGGCTTTGGCAGGCTCTGTTGGCTTCTGTATTTCCTGTTCAGACCTAGAGCATGTAGTTGTGGGCCAATGACAAGGAAACTAATCTGTGTCTGGGTGACTGATGAGCAATCAATCTGTAAATACAAAGTGAATGTGATTCCAGTGGTGCCCTATTCCAGTATCTGAAAGCAAACGGACATGCTGTCTCAAGCAGAATGAGTCCTATATTTTGACTGATAATTAAATTCTCAACTCTTATTTAACATCTGAAGTACAACAAACTATTCACAGGAAGCATGGCTCTTCCTCCTTCATACTTAATGATTAGTCCCAACAGAGGTCTGCTGAAATCAGCTGAATTGATTGCATAATGAATTTCAGGGTTCTTGGCAGTTTCAGTGGAAATGTAGAGTACCTTGAGAATTGGAGCCTGTTTCATTGCAGAAGTGGCTGCAGTCAGGCTCTGAGCTGCAGTTCAGCACAGCTTTAGGAACTACACTGACTTCAGCCTGGATTTTCTTTACCTGCATGTTACTGTCCATTTGACATTTTGGGATCTTTGCCATCTCTGCAGTTCATACAGTTGTCATAGGAACTATTTCCTAAGCTGTGTTCTGACTTGTGCCATGAGGCACTTTATAATAAAGTGTTGACAGCAAAGCACAGCCATAGACTTTTTAAATGTCACCAAGGTAACTACCAGCATTCAATTACAGCTTCAGATAAAGATGAATCCTTTCTGCAAATGTGAGTGTGACAGTCAAAAAATGTGCTAAGGATGAAGGTGATTTGTGATACAGCAAAGATTTCTCTTGTTACTTTGCAAGGATAATTGTGACCATTCTGGTTTTGGTAACACAAACATAGCATAGGCTATCGCTTGATTCTTCAGTTAATGTCTTGATAGACGTTGATCACTTGGTATTCTATTGGTGTTGTCTGTTTTTATTCTGATCCATAAATGAGCCTGTTGCTTTATGTACAGCAGATCCTGGGTTTATCTCTGTAACACCCAAAGTAATTCTGCTTTAAATGGCATTTCTCTGGGCTTAAATAAACATCCCAGAGACCAGAGCAGAAATCAGACTTGTCTGCAATTCTCTCGAAACCTCCTATCATCTCATTCATCCTAAGCCTGAGAAGATCAAAGTTCCAAGGCTTGTGGAGGTCAGGGAGAATGGACAGCTAGAGGTGAAGCTCTTGTGTGGTTTTGAGGTTGTAGCCATGAGAAGAGCTTCTTCCAAAGCCTCCTCAAAAATGCCTGCTGACAGGCGGTGCTGCTCCTTTTGTTACTCTTGACCAATTTGCCTCCTCCCTGTTATCTTACATCCATTAGTTCTCAGTATCTTTTCACAGAGCGGTAACAGTCACTTGGTATCATTAAAGTAAAATTTAGGCTATTATACATTCATTTCTCTCTACCATTAGGGATGGTCTTTACTTTCTCAATAAACCACCCTATATTTTTTTTGAAGTTTCCCATTAAAGGTGAGAAGAACAGATCCTGACAATGTCATCTGGGGAAAGCAATTATCTTTTAAGGTGGAGTGTTTTGTGAACAGCATCCTGATTGCTTCGCAGAGCTAAAAATAGCTGACTGGTTAAATAGCTTATCAGCATATGGAGACCTGTGAGTCTTGGGAGTTATTCACTTTTGCCTAACAATTGCATGCCAAATATTGTCCCAGTGTTGGAGCTTCAATGGAGGGTCACAGGTGGCTTCTTTCAGAGAAGCTGCCCATGATAAAGCAGGTGAAGTAACATGTATCTGTCTAAAGCAGCCTAAACCCTCTAGCAGTTTAATTTACCAGCACAATTTAAGGCGTTGATTTTCAGATGGTTGTGTAGTGCAAAACTCTTGTAGAAGTTTTGTGCCTGAACCAATTCCACAGTCCTTTGAAAGTGTAACAGCAAGCCCTGGCAACCTAATAGCTGCCAGACAGCTGGCAGTCTGGTTCACAAATACCAGCACATCTGTATGCACATCACTGCAATATGCACATTCCTTCTGCCAGCTACTTTTCCATGAGGACGAAATGATCCAAGTAGATATGTCCCAGGCTTGGGCCTTGCTATAGCTGCTCAGGGCAGGGGGAAGAGTCCAAGAGCATCCTCTATATGGTCATTGTCAAGCCTATTGGAGGTTGGAGTTGGTATTTCACACAGCTTAGAGAAGGCAGAGAGAGCCTGTCTGTCAGGAGCGAAATCTTGGGTCTCTGTAAATAAGTAGATTTATTAGCTTAATTTAACAAAAAATTGTAAGAGTTCTTAACAGAAAAGATGTTTTAGTGGCCTGAACAATGTTTTCCAGCCCTAGTCTTTTTCAGAGCACATGCTCCTCTCCCTGCTGCCCTATGTAGTGAAAAACTTGATCTGCCAGTTTTTTTCTTTGCCTAATACAGGGAGGATTAGTTGCTGGTATCAGTGTACAAGACTTACCACCTGCTTGGCAAGGCCTTTGAGACATAAGCCAGGCTGTGCTTTTTTGCACCCAAAACTTAAAATGAATGTGAAACTCCTGAAGATAAAAGAGAAATATGGGCAAACCACAAAGATGTGCAGAGCACTTGTCCTCACTTGACAAGTCACATGAAATCCAAACAAAGGACTGGGATTTCTGAGGGTTTTCCCATGTAAGGGGCCCAGTGGAGATGCAGTGTTTTCTGCCAGGACAGTTCTGTTTGTTCTGTTTCTTGTAACGTGGGGAGTTTTTTCTCCTTGTTTTAAAGAGGTTGGTTTTTTTTTTTGTTTTTTTTTTTTTTTTTTGAAGTTTCTTTAATCATCATAATCCCCTTTCATCATGAGCCTGTCGACCAACAGTACATTTGTCCTTCTCAATGCCTCTATTCCTATCCTCCCCCTGCCCCTTACTTTTCCCTCCCAGGCACTCTTATTTGGATTTCAGCCCTTCAAGGAACACTACAGTGGGAGGGATTACACTCCTCAAATGTCTCCATCACTGGCTGAATTCCCCTGGAGAAAATTTTGCTGTTGGATTCTTCTTAGGAGATAAAGGGAGTCAGATTCTAGAGCACTTTTCTCCTTGAAGAGAATTTCTCTTTCCCTGGGAATGTGCCATTGTAAGAAACAGTTTGGGAAGGGCTACTGACACTGTACATGTAATCTGTGTGGATACAGTTGTGCTTCCTGCCTGGTTAAAAAAGTCTAGTGACTGTGCAAAGAACTTGGGCAGCTATGCATATAGCAGTTCACTCTCCTTCTGCCCTATTGCTAGGGGAAATTAACTGTGTTACTGTTATCAAGACAGGTTAATAACAGGAATCCCATGTTTCTAAGTCAACTGCCGTAAGTGGCGAAGACCTGGTTAGTTCACATGGATGTGGATTCTTACGAGATCCATCTCTGATGAATATTTCCCCTCTCTGCCCCCACTGAAGAGTGACTTGGTTACTGTGAGCTGCTCGCACTGTCTGTAACGTTGAGGTCACTGGCTGCTGAGAGTAAATTGATGATTGTGTGCTTCAATTTGGTCCATAGGAAGGACTGATTACACTCTCAGTATCAGCACAAGTTCTCAGATGCAGCTCTCTTAAACCCACTTGAAACCTCTTATTCCTGACAAAGTTCAGTCTTAAAGGAAACCAATATTGTAGAAAAGGAACTAAAGTAGGAATGGGAGGATGAGTTAAGGATTGGTAAACTATGTATCTATCTGAAACTGAAGTTTCTGTACTGTTTAAAGGCCATTCTTCAGTTTTAATACATGTGAAACCCTTAGATATTTTTCTAATACTTTAAAATATTTCTAGCAAGAAAAGAATAGAAATAGTTTTGTTTCTCATCTCCCTCTTCTGCCTCAAGGTAAATTCTTGTGAGGTTATACTTGGCAATTTCTGAATCGTAGTTCGACAGCTCTTCAGGGTATTTGCTGTTAAGTACACAACTTGCTCAGAAGCTCTGTCAGACTTGAAGCAATCCAAGCAGAGAAGAAAGCAGAGGGGAGGATACACCCAGTTTTTTTGGTGGTTGAAAAAATGTTGTAGTATAGTAGAAAGAGTTCTCAGTTTGCTTTTAGAGATATGTATCTGAACTGGTGATTTGCTGATTTATTCTTTAACTTTACACTTCATGAGACACAAATCTTGTGAACACTGAAGCAGTCCAGTCCTCTGAGGGTTTGTTCTCAAAATATATAGTTCTCAAATTTTGGAAGACAAAGCTCTGTTTTACTGCTGGTTGAATTGTAGCCTCTGGCTTCAGAGGCACCAGATTATGCAGGAATCCAGAGTTCTTCCTGGTCTGGTGTACATGTAGTCACCTACATAGCCTTTACCTGACCCTCAGGCTGCAGACACTTTGGAATGATTATTGTCCTTGTCCACTGATGAGCACGAAAGAGTTTCTTCTATTAAAGGGTCCTCACAACTATTCCAGCACCATTATACTTCTCATGCTAAGATTCTTTAAAATCAGACTGAGAAGACAGTTTGGACAAAGTTCTTTCTACATTTATATTTAAAATGTTTCAAATGACAACTACAAAAACCCCAGAAAGGATCTGTCATGTGGTACTTCACTCCTGTTAATATAGTCAGGCTGTCTCTTTTAGGGTCATGCGCTGCTGGAGAGTGCTAGCATTCCTGATGAGCAGGAACTGGCATTTGCTTTATAGGAAAGCTGTAAAATGTAGCTACAACATACCTAGTCAGGAAAGGCTGGTTAAGATACAAGCATGCGTCTAAGGTTTTTTTAAGCTGAGTATTGTGAAACTCAACATACAAGGAGGTAAGAGTATGATTTTAGTTAGCACTGTTTTTCTGGCTTCTTTGTTAGGTAATATCTGCGTTGGTACAAACCAGATACTATTCCAAGTTAGGAGAAACTCTAGAGTAAGTCCTAATGTGATCTTTGCAACGCTACTGTAATCGGTTTTCTTCCTATCTCCCAGCTAGAGATGAAGGCACCACTGTTCATAGACATTTGGACTGCAAGCAGGAGAAATGGTTGTAAAATGATTGCAGTGTTGTGGTGTTGATGGCTGGGTCTTGTGGCTGGGAAGCACTTTGAAATGCTGATGTTTGCATAGGAGAGTTCGATTTCCTCATAAATATGCATCCCAAAAGATGAATACCATTGAGCATGAACGAGGTCTGAACCAGGACGTCACATCTTGGAGGTGAGCTTCAGACAGCATCTGCAAGCAAATAAGACTTCCCAGAAACAACTCCTTTTCTAACCTCCTCAAAAACATGTGACTGTGTATGTGAATGTGTGCATGCGTTCACATACATTTTCCTTTGTCTTTCTCTCATGTTCATATCCTAATGTGGAAAGCAGAAGGAGCAGGAAGCTAAAATGCTGGATTTATTTCCAAAAGTGTTGAATGAAATTGCTTTATTTTTCTTCTCCTATAGTCTTTGATGGCATATGTTCTGAACTGGGGAGCTGCTAAAATATGAATCAGACCTGAAGCAAGCTAATATAGTAATTAAAAGGAATGTTGATGGTCTTAATTAGCAGCATATTAGCATGCTGTGAGCACCAGAAGTTCTACTGTGTTGCTTGGTTTGTCTGATTCACCTGTGTTTATTACTAATAAATGAAATGTTGCTATCATTAATGCTTTTTGTAATTTCTTTATAGGAATTTAATTGTGTAAAGACTTAAAGCTGCACTAAACCAGTGTTAAAATAAGATCTCATACATACAGGACTGTTGAAATGATGGTGATTAAGAGGTTGTGAGCTTTGGGTGAGGTGACTCTGTACTACACTACCTCTTAAAATGTTTATGTGAATGCCTCTCTTGGTGTGGGTTTCATGACAATTAAGAACTTTCATGCTCAAAATCTCTAATAAAATTGAGAAGTCACTTAAGCATTCTCAAGAGCACCTTTTTGTACCAAATTTATTAGCTTAATAACCTCTAATGAACAGATGTTGAGTTACAGTATAAACGAAGATGGTCCAGATTCTCATTAGTCTGGGTTTTGTTGTTGTGGTATCTTTGTTTTGTTACAGTGTCATGAGGATGTCCTTTAAAGACTAATGCTGGAGGTGGTGTTTTGCTATACCTCACTCTAGGTTAATTTAACATTCCATGCTTTCTCTTTAAAAAAAACCCTGGCAGGATAGCTATGGTTAAAGCTGAGTCCAAAGGAGTCTTAAACTCACATGTTCTGCAGATAACTGCATGAAGTCTGGGATCCAATTGTAAGACCTTTAGGGTCCTACATCTAGCAAAACATAATGTTAGTGTGTTTTAAATCACTGCCTGTCGTTAATGTTTGTTTTTATCCAGAGGCCTCAAATACCGTACATGACTGTGGTGTCAGTATCTGATTGAAACAGAAATAGAGGTATTGTAATTGACTTTCTGGAACTGTGTTCTTAAAGGGAGAACTTGTATTGAATTGATAGCATTTGCTAAATACAACCTGACATGTTTGGTCCTGGTAATATCGAAAGATATGGTAAAGTATCAATAGTATCTGTGACATTGAATATACTGCTTGGCTGTAGTTAGAACTGTGGAGTTGAAGCTTAAGTTTATATACAAACAAACTTGTAAGTATGTCCTATATAGTAAGACTATAAAATGCCCGTCTTCGAATAAGAAAGATCCTTAATGGAAAAACAGTTTCCTGTCTAAGCTAGGGTTTTCTGAGGAGGAGACTTGTAGCTGAAAACTTTCACCATGACAGAATTTGGAGAAGATTGTTTAGTTTTGTTCTTTTATCCTTTCCTCCTGTTCTCTGGCAGTGTCAGATTCTGAAGAGTGTGGGAAGTTTCAGTAATGAAACTATTGGCTGTAGTGAACTTTGTGAAAGGATGATGATGAATTAATGGTGTTTGGGATAACTGAAAAATCAGTCTACAGCTGCTGAAAGTTGGCAATTTCCCTGTCTCCTCATCAGAAGTGTGTATGTGGGGAAATTGGCTGTCTTTACACTGCCTGAGCTTAATGGAAAAATTTTCTTCTGAATCTCAAATGATCTGGACAGTATCAGCCTGCAACTCAGTGGTGTGATGTGTGCATTATGTTGTCATAATAATGCAGAGGAGATCATCCTATAATCATTGAGGAAACCGTTTTACTTTTGAAAGCTCATTACATCCCTGCTGCTACAGTACAGCCTGTGCATTATGTCTCTGGATCCCCAAAGCACATGGGCTACCACTCCACAGCTGAGTGAACAGCATCTCCCTTAGTTCTAATTTCTTTGTGCTTTTGGTCAGTGGCTCACCAGGTCTCTAAAAAAACCCAGCCCATCTACTTAGCACATCTCTCTCCCACATATCACCCTCAAGATGCACTGGTTTATCTTAGTCTTGTTGCCTGTTGGCTTTGAATGTCAGGTTGTAAAAATAGTTTGTTTTCCTCTGTTGGAGGAAGTGATTGAAAACAATTCTCATTGTGGAGCTTGCAGAAATGTTCAGGTTATCCACAATGCTGCTTTAAAAAGCGTTCAATTGCAAATCAGCATTAAGGAGTAAATAGCAGGGAATGAAACCCTTGAGCATTTACAGCTGGTTGCTGTTTTTTCTATTGTGAGTTAAGAGTGTGATAACACAGGCAGAGTCCAGGGGAGGACACACCACTGGTGTGCCCATAGCTTATGAAGTACCTGCAGGAAAAGAGGAGCTGTTTGCTTGTTTTCTGCCTGTGAGTTACTCCACAAGCACCCTCTGCTAGAAGACAGCCAACTTGAGTGGGGAGATCCAGTGGTCTGATCCTGTAAAACCTTGGCACTGCAAATTATGTGGTTCATGTTAAATGCTGGAAGAGCTCTGACGCTTCAGTGCTGGTATGGTGGAGCCTCTGATTTAGCTTCTGGCACCTTCTTCTTTCCTTGCTCTGTAAAATTGGAGTTCTTGCTTTCTAATCACCTCACTTCACCATGCCAGGCTCTGCTGACTCCTATGGAGTCAGGATCAGCAATTAATGCTTTTCATTATTTGGAAGAACTTAGATCACTATTTTTCTATGCAATTGTAGGATGACTTTTTAATTTATGGATCCTGTGGACTTCTATGTGATTTAATTAAAGGTTTTAAATATATTGGTGAAAAGGAAATTGCAATTTCTCAATCTGGTAAACTGAGAGATGTCGACATGTAGATTTTGGGAGGTAAATACTACAGAGAATGCTATTTCTCTGCCTGAATTGCAGAGAAAAAACAAACTATACAAAAGGCTCCATCCAAATCAGAATTACTGTGTATAAGAAAAGCTGTTGGGATGTGTGTGGATGCCTTGCACATTCAGGGTCATAAAGGTGTTAAATGCAGTATCATAGCCATGGGGGATGATGGAGTTTCCACCTTCCCATGCAGCCTGGGCCCTGGTTAGCAGGTCATCTGCTGGGATTGGCTAAGTCTTGCTCAAGTCTCTGTCATGGGAAGTTCCTTGGACTTCTGAGCAGACTCATGGCTCTTGTCCTGAGCAAACTCCTGAGCAAAACTCCGTGGTGAGTGTCCTCTTCTTTTGTGAGCATGTGGGAGTAGACCCCATGATACTGTAAAAGTCCTTTTTAGTTGCCTTAACTTGTATAGACCTGTGCATATGTGGTGAACAGTAAATGCTTTGGTCTAATGAAGAGCTTGACTGGCTTGTAAATAACCTCTCTTTAAATTCAGAGAAATTACAGGCTGTCTCAAGTGAATGCACAAGCCAGGCTGATGTGCGAGGGGGCATTAGTAATAGCTGGTCCCTGTGAATTGCCCAAGGCTCCACACAGGGCTAATAACAGGCATTAGACAGGAGAGCCTGGGCTCCAGGTACTGCTGAATAGTGCAGTGCTGGCTAAGGGAAGAGTGGGGCAATCAGTGACAGAATTACATGTCAGAGGCTCAGTGTGCTCTTTGCCCATCTGGTAATGATTTTCTTGTGTACTTGCCACCACCCTGCTAAGCAAGGCAATGTTTTGGAGATCCTGTGTGGTCTTTGATGCTGCAGGATGTGTCTGCCTGTCACTCCCCCATGGTACCAGGAAGTTTAGGACCTCAGGGTTTGCTCTGAAAAAGCAGCTGCTTTAAAGGAGATGGTGACAGAAAGAATGTCTTTTCTAAATGTCAGCTAAACCTATGGAACACTTACAAGCAGAAGAAATTATAGCTTTGGTCTCTCAGTAGTGGGCTTTGCAAGAGGAAGAAAAGAACAAACACATGGTACAATGGGCTCTGGAGAAAAGTCTTTTAAATGTTGCTATTAGAAGCTATTAGAAGGATTTCTTTGGGCATAAGTGAAAGGCAGTACTTTGGTGTGGAATCTTCCTCACTTTTAACAAGTTAAATGGCTCTCTTGATTATATAGGCTTGCTTGGCAGTTACTGGAACTGCATATTAACTCCTCCAGTAACTCTGATGCCTGCAGGTTAGATAACACAAAGGCTTGAATTTGAGCCTGGCCAGCACTCACGTTTCTCTCCCTTTCATCCTCCTGCAAAAAGCTGATGTGACCACATGCTTATTGGGTGCTGATACAGACTTGAGATCTGTGGTCAGATTGGCAGCATAAAATTACTGTCCTCTTACAAAATTTCATACAGCTTTGGAGACACCCCCCCCAAAGTGTTCAGTACAGAGGCTTTCTGAGCCTCACATCTTCAGTAATAATAATGAAAATCGTTCAGAAATGTGTTAGAAACAAATATCCCGTTTGCAAGTTGCACCATGTTATTGGATTTGACTTCATTCTGGGAATGTAGTAGCTCTGAAGACATGAAACCGTTACCACAGGGAATTCTAGCTAAAACACTTGCAAACCTCAAAACCAATAATGTGAGTAAAAGTTTGTCTTCAACATCAAGTATATTTACAAGCAGAGAAGAATGCTCATTTTCAGGGAACGAGCTCTTCACAGCAGCATTTGTATGTTCATTCAATCCATTTGCTTTAGGTTCTGCCGTTGGTTTCAAAGTCCCCCATTACTTTAGCTTCCTCTGTCCTTCCTGCTGTTTGTACAAGCTTAACCTTGATAGTGCTATGACATGAAGTCTTTAAGGTATATAAAAACATGGCAGCATACATTATATTGCAAGTTCCTGCTCTATTACAGAGAATGGTTTCTCTAGCATATTCAGCACAGAGCAGCTAAGAATTTTGGGGATGCCATTCTGTGCTAAACCACCCTGCAATGCTGCTGTTGTGTGACTCTGAATATTCCACTATGTGGCTCCAAGCTGTAAATAGAGTGCACAAGAGAAATAGTGAATGTCAGGTGGAATTTGGCTAGAAGCTTAGCATGCTGGCCATTAGTTTTTACAGTGAATGTAAAGGCATAACAAATTAACTTTTTGTTTCCTTTTTACATAAGGATCTTCCAACTGAACTGGAAAGAATTTAATGTTTCTGTATTTGAATTCATGGTGCAGTGGTCTGAAACTGGTTCTGAGTTTCATCAGTGGCATTGCAAATGACTGGTTACAAGATCTTACAGCCTGAATCTTTTCTAATTTTAGGTTAAAAGATAAAAATGCAGATTAAATATTTCTTAGACTTATTTTGGAGAACTGTCTCTTTCTGGATCTACTCTTTGACAGCTGGGTAATGGCCATATTCTTGACCTATGTTCCTTAGAAGGTAAATTTTGTAAACCTGATACAGTTCCTAGTTTCTTTTTAAGCAGTTTTTCAAAAGGGTGAATGTTGTCAGATGAATGACAGTTCCTAATCTTTTTTTGGCCAGCTTAATCCTTATTCTGCAAATTGTTAGTGTTGAGAATGAATGCTTCACATAGGAGAGACCAAGCACTTTTATTACGGCCTCCGTCATTGGGTCGTGCAGGACTATCAACCATTTATTGAAATACCATCGGAATTTCTTTCCCAGCCTCTCGAGTGAGTTTCTGGTTGGCAACACAGCTTGCTATTCGTTCACCTACCTTTTGTGTGCCCAAATAGAATCTGTGAAAAACATCAAATTCCAAGTCAGTCCTTTACTTAAAGAGCAAGTTGTAGACTAGGTCCTACTCTCACCTAAGTCACAAGGATATTAGTGTGGCTCCCCCACATAATAGCTTCTGAAAGAGGAAACTGATTAATTATAATTATAACTCTGGTTGTTATAATATGGATTGTGCTGTTATTTATTGTGAGCAAAAATCATAATACTTGTTTTAAGAATTATTAGATGATATTTTCAGCTAGTCTGTACTTTCTTGCTGTCTTCAGTCAATGGACTAAAAGACAATCTGTTCATCAGAAATGCTGATCTTGTGGGAAGTAATTAATGTCTAATTAACAGTTCATGAACTGAAAACTGCTGTCAGTGTCTGCTGCCCTGTGAATCCATAGCTTGTAGAATAGGTCTTTAAATTGCTACAGATTAATAAGGTTTGTTCCCTTGTGTTTGTCCATACAGTGTTCTGTCCATCTGTCTTGTACATCTGACCATATATTGTGAAGTTCTAATGATATTTCTACTGCATAATCGAAAGGTACACAAAAAGGACATAAAGCATCTGCCAGTACGTGCATTTGGACTCTCCATCTTCTGAGAGGAGGGACTCTTTATATTGGAGATGAGAGAGCTCAGAGAGCACCTCAATGTGTACAAATACCTAATGGGTGTGTGTGTGAAGGATAGGAGTAAAGAAGTAGGAGTCCTCTCAGTGATATCAAGTGTAAGGACAAGAGGAAATGAATGAGTCCAGACCGAAATACAGGAACCATTTGAATGTAAGAAAAGTGTCATACACTGGATCGGATTCTCCAACCTGGGAGATACTAAAAACCCAACCAGACAAGGTCCTGAGCAACTGTCTATAGTTGAGGCCTTGGACTAGACTGTGTCCAAATGTCCCTTCCAACAGCAACTGTTGTGTGATTTTTTGGAAACGCTCGGAGGCTTTGGGCAGATTGTGCTCTCTGAGATCATACTGGCATTTTTATTTTCCAAGTAAGGCATAATGAAGGGGGAGAGAGAATAGGATGAGACAGAAAAAAGCTGTGGGGTGATGCATTTTTAGCAGAGGGAAGTGTTGTTATCTGTCCTATTATTACTTAGCACCTTTGCCTGACTCAGACTGCTGTTTATCGCCTGCCTGTTCTAGCTCTACTCACTTTAGTCACAATGTCACTTAGATCTTGGCTTTGCAAAAGATCCCAGGAACTCTGGAAATTCACAGCTCACCAATAATGGGAGAATATTGAGAGATAGGTCTGATAAAGCTGTATAGAGTCTACTTACTCATGCATGCTAAACTGGTATTATGGCCAGCTAGAAAGCATATATATTCCATATCCATATGTTGTTTGGAGTGCTCTTGTGCTTGGAAGCAATAGGGTCTCCAAGTGTGCTAAGGAAAACCATATGGTTTTTGGTTTGGCAGGCTTTTCTGGTATAGACAAATTTGATGAGGAGAAACTGTGTATCTGGAAACTAGTGATGAGATCCATCGATGTGGTGCTTTACACCTCACCGTGACACATGCAGCTGAGCAAGGTGATAGAGATTCTACTTTGTGTAACTTCATGAATGGATAAAAATAAATAGAAAAATAAGCTGCTTAATCTAAACAAAATTTTTTGAAACAAGACCAGAAGCACATCAGGTGGCTGGGCATAAGCGTAGCCTATGAGTTAGTAGGCTTCTAGCAACCCAAACTGACTTAAATGCATTATCACTGACCATATCCAGGTTGAAACCTGGCGGTTTTTGCAGCACTGAAATACTTAGCTTAAAAACTGTAGGTGTCACAGCCTCTCTGCCAAAGAGGAGTGAGAATTTTTTCCTTGAAGTTCTTCGTGCAGCAAGTTCAACTGAAGGCCTGTAAATGTTCAGGGTATCGTTTTAAGTGTTTAGAATGTGGGGAGCAGTCGGCGTTCCTTGGATCGTTCAACTCGTGTTCATTATCAGGATTGTCAAATCTTGTGTCTTGTTTAGGAATATAAAAGGTGTGTGTTCAGTAACAACTTGTCTGGGCCAAGTGCCAGTAAAGAAGTTCTAGGAACCGTGACAACAAAGTGTTGGGGCTCCTCAAGGGGAAAAAATACCTACTGAAAATGAACAAGCTTTATCAGACTTTAAACGGTGAACAAATCCAATTGAATGCTAAGAGGTATTCATTATTGATGAGAACTGTGCCTTGGAAGACAGGACTGTGTTTCTTGCTGCAACACCTTTTCTAAGGCAACATGCCAGACCTGTGCTTCCATTTGAAAGACTTTCAGATCTGTTGTACTTAACACATTTTACCCTTTTACATTCCCTTTCACTGCACTTTCCCCAAGCATGTTTTTGAGGATATATTTGGGGAAATTTATTAGAATGGGCAATTTTTATTGTGTAAATGTCTGATTATTTTTTCTTAAGAAATCTTCAGCTAGATTCAAGTGTTCAGAACTGAAATTATTCAAACAGAAATGATTTACATGCAAAGTGAGCAGGGAGGAGGTTTACTAGTAAGCTTGTTTGTGCCATACCATGAATCGTCCAGTGAGTTACATCTTGTCAGGACTTTCCAGACAATGCAAAACAAATGTGTGAAATACATAGGAGCTATTGTGTGTGGTGTAAACCAGTGAATATAGTCTTGGATACTATGAACAACTGAAAACAAAAGCTCTCTATTATGGCTGATAAAAGGTGCCAATAGACTACTTAATGGTGTAGTGGTTTTGTGCATGCATTAGAGCTGTCTCTATGTGATCTTGGCTCACAGAGGGTTTGTCAGGTACTTATTAATGTTTGATGGAATTGGCTGCCTTGGCTGGATCCTTCCAGTTTTGGGAAGAGTGCCAGTGGGTCTTAACATTTCAGCAGATCCCTTGAAGAACTTTGTAGCTAAAAGTGCTCTAGCTGCTGGGTTAACAACAGAGGCCGTGTTTGAAAGAGGAATCCACAATAGGCACACAGTATTTCCAGGTGCTGCCAACAGACCTTCCTGTTTCTGGGCTTGTTCAGGGTAGCAGCTGAGGTCTGTGATAACTCTTTCCTTTTCCTAGAGCTCTGGTACAAGGAAAAATAAATCCTACTTTTTAATATGGAAATAAATATTTGATGCTTGACTTTAGGTGAAAAAGAATGAAGCCCAGATCTATGTTTAAAATAGACACTGCTTTGAGACATATAGATAGACATATATATGTATATACACTCATATATATCTGTATGTAAACTTCTTGTAGGTAATGTGTTAGTATCCAGGTACACTGTACAATATTTGAAAAGTTAACAAATTGTAGTGCACATGGGTGCTGCTGAAAGCCTAAGTAAATATTAAGATTCCACTTTCATGAATTTTGCCTGGCTATGATATTATTTCTAATTCAAGAAACCACCCCTTTCATCTCCTACCTAAACACTTTTTATATTTGGATCAAGGTTGTGTTTTACTACATACTGCACGAATGTTTAAGAAGATATAATTTCTCCACTGAGAAGCTGACAGTTGTCTCAATAAATCCAGTGTTGCTAGGTTTATAGAACAATATTATAGTTAGAGACCTTCCAGTTGATCCACAGGTTGCTGTCACAGAGCGCTCTGGCACCAGCAATGCTCTGTTTTAAACTGTCAAATACAGAAGATGGGCTGGGGGTGAGTGTGGGTGTGGAGCATTTGCCTCCTGAATCTTAAGGTGGGATCAGAGTGATTTCAGTCACCAGAGGACATAATTGCAGGCTGTAACACCTGTAAAGGTTGTGTCCATTGTCAGTGGGTTTTTTTCCCCCTCAGAGTAGTAGATCATCAGTTTCCTTTAGATTCATGAGAAAAGGTAGAGTTTTCCTAGCCCAGCAAATAGAGTCTATGTGTGGCTTATCATGAAATGCAGAAGTACAGCAAATGTAATTGTTTTTCCCCTAACACCTGTATTGATTATATTGATCCAAAAGAAAATTAGGTTTTCAAAAGTTCAAGTGTAGTTTAATGTCACAGGAGTGAAATGGATTTTACCCTGAAGCTTAAACTGTTCAGTGACCACTTTGTGCAGATTTACCCTGCAGCAAAAACAACTTCTGTGGTTCAGTCAGAGGTAAAATGACCACTAAAGTAAGTGTTAGTTGCACCCATGCTATTTAGTATTGCTGTCTGCTTTATGTTAAAAACAAAGATTCTGGCAGGGGAAGGGAGTTGTAATGAACTGAGGTAGCTGGGTGAAAACAAATGATCTAAGACAAACTGGCAGTTTTGAGATGTTTAGATTGCATATTATTTTTGCAGTCATTTCTTTGATGTGTTTGCATGCATCCCTGTTCTAGGACAGAGCATTTCAAATGTTCTTTGCTCCGGTTGGTGACAGGTAGTAATTCAGACAAAGTACAGTTTGGCTGTAAGTGAAAAATTTGTGCTCACATCTGAATTCCCACTTAAAACTAAAGTTACTCAATTTTCCTTGTTGCTGTCACAAAAGTTTTAAAGCTAGATCCAGTGTTCACCCCCTTGTGCTATAGATATGGCTAGAGAGATTATAATATACCATGCAATACTTTGCACCTCCATTCCAGAATTCCCAAGCACTTTGCAGACATTAATGCACAGTTCACAACACTCCTATATAGCATGAGGCAAAACTGTAATTAGTGCTTAATGAAGCAGGAATTCGCTTATGCAGGCAGGTGATATGCCAATAGTACAAGATAAATAAATAGCAAAATAAGGATGTGACCAAGTCTGGCCAGACTGCAGTTATTTTGGGCAGTTATTACTGGCTCGCATAACTAAGAGCATGTAATGTCTGTACAGGGAGTGCTAAAGGGGAGAAAAGCTGGGTCTACCACCCAGGCTTAAAAGTCCATTTTATTTTATTTGCAGTCCTAGGAGTCATGCACAATGTTCCTTGAGAACAATCCTTAATGATGTATTTATCCAGAAAGAGGCAGAGATCTCATTCCATGTAGAGTAAATGGTAGTGCATACAATAGTATGAAGAGAATAGAGGTAGGATTAAGGCTGGGTCATCTCTTGCTGTTCAACTGCTTTGTAATAATCTTCAGTATAGTCTCCTCTGATGCCAGTGGATCAAACAATGCAATAAAGCTATGATCAGAAATGCTGCAGGCAGAGTGCCATGCAGACTGTCTTCGTGAAAGGTGCTCTCACCGATGATAGCTCTTGTTTTTTGACCAAGGTGAAGAATCTTCACCTTTGTGGTTCTTTCACTGCATGGTTTTGTTCATTTCAATTTTGGATGAAAGAGACATACCTGTTTTGCAACAGAACAAGGAAAAAAATGTGCCAGAGAGGCCAAGGTGGGGGTGTGCTAATAGGAGTTTCTTGATTAGGATCTCAAAATTTCCACTTGAAGAAAGTCACAAGAATGTGGGAATTTCTCTAGGTTCCTTGAGCAGCTAATGAAGCAAAGCATCTTCAAACAGGAGAATTTCAAACTCCATCAGCCATGCTTTCTCCAATAGGCCAGAGAAAGCATTTCTTCCTTCTTGCAGCTGTTTCTGTGCCAACCCTAGGGCTGCAAGTCATGTGTCATATGGAAAAAAACTGAAAGTGTTTTGAATCCCTGACAGGATTTGGGACTAGGCTCAGTTAAAGGGACAAAGTCTGTTCTTACTTCACCCACGCTGACTCAGCAGTCTCCAGCCTTAATGTCTCCCTTAATTCCTGAGCAGTTGTATGCATCCCATAGCCTGGGAGGTGAAGTGGCAAGCTTGGCCATTCCCTTTGTTGGACTTTGAGACAAAAGTGCTTATTGCTTCCTGCAGTGCAGCTCAGACCCCAGGAGCTGCTGTCCTGCTTCAGGGGTGCTTCTGGGGGCATCCAGCCGGGAGAGCCCATGTGGGAACTGGGACCCTGGGCTTGGAGTTTCAGGAGCAGCCCGGGAAGTCTTTCAGAGCTGTGTCAGTGCAATTGGTCTGCAGTAGGTATCACAGCCTGTTTTTCATTTCAGGCTTACTCTTCCTGAAATGCATCCTTTGGATTTCTCTTTTGGTATCAAACTTCTAAAACTTTAATTCTGATTCTGAGCAGAAAACCTCAAGTTTTCCAAACTGTCCCAAATTCCTATGAAAATACTGTCCCATTTTGATAATCTCACCAAACTTTCTGGTTTGATTTGCAGCTGGCAGGATTCGGGACAGTTTCTCTGCTCACTTAGGAGCAGGCTCAGTACAGAACATCTCCTGATGTGGAAAGATGCACTCCTTATTTCTGTCTTCCTTTACTAGAAGATTGCATACCTCTTAAAAATAGTCTTGCTCCACTGAAGATGGGGAAGTCGACATTTATTATTCTTTCCTGAAGATGGTTGTTGTTCAGTGGTCATTTATATACATTATAAATCTTCAGTTCTCTTGAAATGCTGTGTGATGTAGCTTCTTCCCGTTATCCTCCCCTTGGAAGGAAAAAGAAAACTTGAATTCAATGTCATAAAGCATAGCACACTTTTTTACAAGTTCTCTTTCTGTTCCTTGTAGTAAGTTGAATCTATCTATTTTTTACCTCCAAAGCTTGAATTTTCCATCAACTAAACTTTCATCCTGTGGTATAGCCTGGGGTTTTCCCCCTTGAGGAGAGCATACCTGAAGCTTCTAAGAAAACTGTGACTTGGATAAGTCACGTTTAATTAAAGCAGTGAAGAGTTTTTTGCTTATATGGTTAACTGTCCATTCTATCGAGGCACTTAATTTAAGTCCACAAAGAATCATAAGAGATTTCATTTAGTTTTTTCCTCCAGAGCTTTGTAATGATTATGACTTGGGACTTCTTGTTTGTGTTTCTTCTTTTAATAAAGAACTGAAAATATATACTGCCATGAAACATCTGATATAGCCTGCCTCTTTCTTTGTTGCAAAGTAGTACGGTCTGGTATCTTGTGCCTTTTATCAGTCTCTCAGAATACTAGAATACTTCTGAATACAGAATACTTTTGTCTCAGAATACTAGAGGTTGGTGGGTTTATTTGCCAAATATTATTGCCAACTATTTTAACAGAAACATCAATAAAAGTTTTACATGAGTCTAGAGAGAATTTCTTGCCTTTATTCACTGCAAGTTTCAAATTATAGTGCTTAGAAACTTCACCTAAATTTTCTTGAATTATCTATATATTCATTACAACATTTTATATTCTATGGATGACTTGCTGCTTTCTTCAAACAGTCTTTTAATATCTGCTGTTCTCCACAGCAGCTGTTAAATCTGAATGTTTTACAGTAATTCCTGATACTTTTTTCCTTTCATACAAATGGTCTGATGGTATTTTTGTACTTAAAAGCAGGAGTGTTGTGCTATTAAATGCTAACACTTTAATTTGGGTGAGATACTGTAGATGCAAGACTTGAGAGCTATAAGCATGTTTGCTGCGTTGGAGCCACAGACTATAGACAGGCAGGAGTAATTTCCAGACAGTAAAAGGATTTTACTGAACCTTAGGCAAAGCTCAGATTAGTTTCAGCTCAGGGCTGCAGCCATTAACTAAACTGGTGAGTGCTTTATGAATACGTACTTCTACCTTCCAGCAATAATTTTCTCCTTAGAGAATATAATAAAGAGGGAAGGATTAGGGTTTGAACACAAGTTGGTTTCATTTACCAGCTGGATTTGGATTCAAGTGCAGTACACCATCAACCACCACCAACCATAAGCATGGCAGTAATTAGATTTGGGGAGAGTGTAAGGCAATAATTATTTGTTTTAATTTGAGGCAAGGGAAGATTTAGACCAGATTTGAGAGAACACCTGTTGACAGGGTAGTGAAGCACTGCAACAAGCTGTGGGATCTCTGCTTTTGGAGATTTGCATGGAGCTTCTGGCCAGACATTTATTTGTGGTAGGCTAGACATAAATGATCTTGTGTTAACATAGAGGGAACAGACCAGGGACTTCATAAGTGGGTTCTGTTTCAGGCTTGGATTAAGTTTGCTGACCCCTTTCCTTCGGGTGCAACCTCATGAAGTGTCAGTCTGAAGGAGAGGATTCTGTGTGTTCAGGGTTTTTATACAACATAGGTGTGAAAAATGCATTCATGTCGGTTAAAGGATGACCCCGAGGAAAACGTTGGGAGTAGGTTCACAATTGGGGATTTAAATTCAAATTGGTGATTGCATGTGAATTTCCCCATTTCTGTCTTAAGAAGCAACTCCGCAGTGATGATCATGGTCTAACAAACCAAACTTGGAATAGATGGTGTAAGACATCATCCAAAAGAAGTATCTACAAGTTGGAGAAGAATTTAGACCAAGGAAAAATACATTCACATCCTGCATGAAATAGCTTTGTGTTTTGTTCTGAAAACAATGGTAAGAATATCATGTGGTAATCTTCTTTATCGAAGTTTCTTAAAATATGAAAATACATAGTAAAGCAGCCTCAAAGTAACAGGCACGTGAACTTGTTTGGCTTTTTGAAGAGCTGCTCAAATAGAGAAATACTAATGTGAAAGTGGCTGTTGTTTGCTTCTGTTTTGTTATACTATTATGTAGCAGATATTTTTGGTAAGAACACCACATTCTCTTGCAATGCAAGTCATGATATCTGGGGACGGCTGTATCCATGTAATTCATCAGTGGCCTCTCTGCTTTCCACCATCTGTCTGAAGAGCTTCTCTTCAGAAATGATAGTAGTAATCTGGGGTATTCTAAGTTAGCTAGACACAAAGCACTGGAAAAAGTAGAATTTGTAAATAAGCTGCAAGAGAAAGCTGGTAAATGCTCCCTCACAGCTTTACAGAAATCACTTTACAGCAAATGAGACAATTTGAAAGACTCACAAATGGAGAAAAGACACATCAGACAGAGGTGCCTGCAAACTCTGCAGTTGGACTCTGCTTTTAGGGTATTATGGGTCATCTTGTGTAACCCCCCAACAACAGCAACTTCCCCAGATCATCAGCGTGCATCCATTCACTTCCATAAGCTGGTACAGAGAAGCTATATTGAAAGAGAGGCAATGAGAGAGGGTTGGGGAGTAGCTAAATCTTTAATATCATATAACTCATAGTCTGTGCTTAATAAACACTTTCATGGCTTGGACACTGCTGAAAGCTATGAAGATACGAAACCAAGCTTCAAGAAGATGATGCTGACAGTTATGTTATATAACATTCTGGGTTAAATAAAAACATGACTCTTATACTGCATATTATGTTGGGTATAATAATGCAAGTTCGAGATTACAAGAGAATGCCAGGAAAGCTGCCTGCATAGTTTGCAGGCAGTGAGTCATTTTTTGTAGCTGTCAGTAGAAGACTACACACTCATGAAAGTTACATGGACCTGCACCTAACTAATATTCACCTGTGGAAATAGAGATGTGCTCGGTTTCCAAACATGTTGCCCATAAGATTTTAATTCCAGTGCTTGACTGGTGTCAGAAAAGCATTGTCTCCAAATAAGCACCTGTATTTCTGTATTTGGTGGGCTAGTATGTAAGAACATGTGTGGTGTTCAGCAAAGAGGCTAAACCTAAATTGATTTAAGTGTGAGACTTCTGCCAATTTAAAATTCTCATTTTATTTTCCCATTCTGTATAAATGGGCCATTGGCCAACTAAACCCAAAAAATTCTATGAAACATAAACAAAACAATCGGCCTGTGTATGTTATCTCTCTGCAGTAGCATTTATAGTGCAAAGGATGATCAGAGAATCCACACAGCAAGGGAATAAGTGTGGCTAATGTTGCAATAAATTTGCTTTCCAAGGGTTACTGTACAAATTAATAGATCTAGTACTTGGAGACATACATTACAACTTAACTGAGATCCAGTCAATACATATGAAACTGCCCTTTTCTAGTTTTGATGGTCTGTTACAGGTCCTTCATGAAAGGTACAATAGACAACTTTAAAAACAAACATAGAAGAAAGCCCCTCATATCTTCAAATGGTTGTAATGTCTTTTTAATCTGAGCAAAGAATGGGATTTGTGCAATTCAAAGAGAATGAAAACTGTCTCCTACATTACTGATGCTACAGAACCTTTGGGTGCATGGGCAATGTCCTGAATTGCTGAGAGGGGCAGAAGCTGCTTCTCTGCAGGTTAACAAGCTGTCAAGTAGTATCTGTGCAGAGAACGTACCTTTAGCTGATGTTGTCCGTATTTTGACATATTCTATTGCATGTTTAAAGCAATGTTTACTGTCGGTATCTATTTCTTCTTACTCTCATTTCTTTGGACCTTGAAAGGATTCTTCCATTACAAGCTGGTTAAATATTTGCCTTAGCATGGATGGAGAAATAGAAAAGTGATTTGAAAACTTTTAAAGGAAAAAACCTCCATATTGTGCGTCATAAATAGGGGAATGAATGAAGACAAGAGGCAGTTGAAAGAAAGCGAATATATCTCGCATAGTATGAAGTTTAAAAAACCTCTCTGCACTTGCTGAGTAACACTTGAGTGCTGTCAGGATGGCTGGTCAGGGGCTCGCAAATGTCACCATGGTGTATTACAGGTTTCTGCAACTCTTGTGGGCTCCCGTGTATCCATGGAAATGAAGAAAGTGTGATTTTTATATTTTCTGTTCATCTAGTAAGCCCTTTATATAAATGGGATTCACACTAGTTTTACAATTGTGCCATTTAAATAGAGATAGGCTAGGCAAATGTGTCTGAGACTGCTTAGCTGCCATGACACTTCTGTGCATGTTTCCTGTGCAGACAGACTAGCTACATGTGCTTGTTGCTGCTGGTTTATGTTTATTGGTGTCTTTGGCAAGCAGCTTGCATACTGCAGCCAGATGAGCCTGTATTGAGAAAAGAGGCTGAAACGAGTAGGAAAATATATAACTTGAATAACGGCAGCACAAATTTCTGTAGCTGCAGCTGAGCTGAGTTGAGAAGTAATTACAGCAGGATGTATGCTCAGACACACTTTGTTTAGTTGAAGGTGGTATGTACAGTGGACAAAGGAATAGTTTGTGTTTATTCTTTGTCTAACCTGGTAACCTTTTCTTAAGCTCACTCTTCCAAGTTCACTTTAGCAGTTTAGCATGACACAGTTGCCAGAAAGAGTACTGACTTTTCCCTCTGTTTCTTTCACTGAACATGAGCTCATCTTTACAGTAGATATAGGAGTTATCCAAATGGCTACATCTCTTCGAACTTCGAGGGAGTTCAAAGCTGCTTGCTCTGATCCCTGTAATGAGGTGTGCAGCATAAGGAAGGTCAGGCTTAGGTCTGACTAACAGGCAGGGGCATTTTCTAAACTTCAGTATTATGATGGTTATTAGGGCTCTGTGGTGGATGTGCTTATTTGATCATGGTCATGAGCACAGCTGCGGTCCTCTCTGCAGTTCCTGCAGTGATGTCACAGGGTCACAGGGACCAAAGTAAGCCCACTGAATTAAAAAGAAAAGGGGGGAGAGGGACAACAAATATCAGCCATA
Source organism: Nestor notabilis (assembly GCF_000696875.1). Lineage (NCBI taxonomy): Eukaryota > Metazoa > Chordata > Aves > Psittaciformes > Psittacidae > Nestor > Nestor notabilis. Next base: position 82,637 of record NW_009931324.1, on the reverse strand, counting down.
AACCTGAATAAATGAAAAACAGAACACTGGTAACTAGAGAAGTACAATAGCTGCTCAAATAAATTGAAGGGAAGACTCTAAAAATGGCCTGAATTATCACTTGAATGATTTCTCAGTAAAAAGTAATAATTGAGAGTCAGTGTTCACTGATGGACTTGGTGTACTCTGGGTGAATGTGCTTAGCTATCAAAGGGGGATTTCGGAGGCAGAATGGCATGAGGGGCAGGAGGCTTTTCTGTGATGATAACAATATTGCTGTTGTGTGGACTGGCTTTGTGTTTTGTCCTGTCACAGCAAAATGAGTGCAGAAAGGGCAATGATGGCAGAGAAATTATTGACCAGTGTAACTCTTGTGGGATTGCAGAAAGAAACATTCTCTGCCAGCACTGCAGTGCAGTCACATTAGTTCCTGAAAAGCTGAAGACATTGAAATTGGTGATGAGTTGGCTCATAAGTGAAGTATGTTTACTCTACTCACTAATTCAGGGCTGTGGGAAGTGATGGTCTTGACATTGCCATTCAGTCAGAAGGGTTATGCCATGCTGTGGGATCCTATTTTCATGTCTATTAAAGCAATACCCTGACTTCTTGGTACTCTGTGTCCTAGCCAACTACAGTTGCTGCAATCAGTCCTTTATACTTTAAAATTCCTTTCAGATTTCAAGTGGAAACAACTTGCTTTTTCTCATCCTAAGCTAATACATGTGATTAAACACATCCTGACATCTTTTCTACTGGTATCTGTTTGAGCCCTGTGAGCAGCGAGTCTTGCACATTGCCCATCGCAGCACACAGACAGGAGCACAGCGTGGGGTGCTTTCTGCCCTTCCTCCCTGCCTCTGCCATCCTGGATCACAAAGCAGCTGAAAATAAACTTGGCTTATTATTGGTTTTGATCTGCCAGGTTACCTTCCACATGCATTTGACTCTGAGCAGGTCATGGTGCAGGTGGACAAATGCACATCCCAGTGCAGAGCTGCTGTGGGCAGGTATGGCTGGAGAGGGATGTGACTGTCTCATTGGCAGTGGTTTGTTTGGCTTAATCTTCACGAGAACAGCTTTTACATGGTTGATGCTTTGGCATGTTTGCATACAGAGCTGGCAGTATCACAGCTGAGAGTGGCAACAATCAAGGTGCAGCAAAAGTCAGCCATTTATTTTCTTAATGTCATTAAGAAAATGTTACAAAAACCTTCTATCTGTCTATACACAGGTCTTTGTGGGCACAATATCCAATGGGTGATTTCTGTAGCAATGGCCTTTTGCAGTGTGATAGATGCAGCTTTCAACTTAAAAAAAAGCTAGATCAGAAAATGAAGATAACCGACATAAACCCAAAAGTGCAAAATTCCTCATCCTCAAAAAATACTACATTTTAGTTATAATAATAATGAAGCTGATTTTGCCTTTCTTTACATGCTTTTGCTGGGTTGGTGCGATCAAAGGGTCTGGAGACATTAAAACTAGAGTATAGGTTAGAGGGGAAATTGGGGGGCAGGAAGCCATGGGGAGGAAGCCACCCTGTACAATGCAGTGTTGAGGCCAGTAGTGATGAAGCAAAGTGGGCACAACCCACATGACCTCAGAGCAGCCCATATTATCACAGTGGTGGATGGGAGCTGCCATCTGATCCTGAATGAGAAAAACTCCACCTGCCAGCAAGCAATATCCCCTAAAAGTGTAGGGATTAAAACATTTCCTTTATTTCATTTGGGAAATGTGTGGAAAGTAATGAAGTAGACTCTTCCAGTGCTTCAAAATGGAATGACTGACTACTGAAACAAGTGTTCAACCTGCCTGGTCTGGGGCTCTCTCCACTTAGTGCAGACTTCAGACCTGGGGTAGTCTACCCGTCTTGGGAAATCCTGCTGTGATGGCAAGAGCTCTTAAAATCCCCATGCTTTTGGATGGGGAACTTGTTTGTCAGTTTAATCTTTTGGTGCTGGGAGACGTAATTTATTCTTAAGACTCCAAGGAAATAAGCTGCAGGACTCCAGACAGCTTTGTCCAGGAGTTGTGAAGTTACATGACACTGGTGATGTTTGGCTGATTAGAATAACACCACAAAACAGGAAAGAAGCTTGGCTAGAAATGCAGTCAAATTGAAGGAGAGCTGCAGAGCCTCGTGGGAATTGCAGCTTGGTCTTTGAGTAACTCCTGCTTAGACTGAAAACTGGGAGGAGGAGGGGAAAGCTCTGCAGATGGCTGCTGGGCTGCGTGTCTGAGGTTGTGGAAGATGATGTAAAAATCAAGAGCATTTGGCATCAAAGAGTAGGCAAATGATGCCAGCTTCGTGCCAGGCAACTTATTAATACAGGCCTCACATTCAAATTGCAGAAAGAAGTAAAATCAGGAAGCCTGAATTATGAACATAAAAGCAAAATAAGTCTCTTAATGTTAACTGGGAATTTCTTTTCCTAATATATGAATTCTACAGAGAAATAAGACCTTATTTTTTGGTACCAGTGTGCAAAACACTTGTGTCTGTTTGCTGTAACAGCAATGAGGGCAGGGAACAAACAGATAAGCAAATGAGGTATGTGATGTATCTCAAAGATCCAGTTTGGGTCACTTGGCTATTTATACTGCTTTATTTGGCTTCCCTACCCCAATCAGATGAATTCTGATGAGACCTGGCTGTATCCTTTGCATGAAAACCATGCCTGTCTTGTTGTTAATCTCTTGTTTGAGTGTACCAAGGACAGTCTGACCTGCAGGGAGCTTTTCTGCAAAATCTGCAACTGCTCCTGTACTCATCCCAGCACTTAAAATAAGCCATTCGCATCCTGCAAGTGCATCACTTGCTTATAGCACTAAAACCCCTGGGGGTCAGCACAGGTTGCAGTCTGTGCACCCCAACACTGATGACCATGGGCACTGGTGTTCCCATGAGAGGCTGAGTGTGGCCACTGAAATAGCGCTGGGTTATAGGAGTGGTGATGTGGCTCTGCTTTTGGGGGTCACTGCAAGGGCACCTTTATCTTACGAACATGTGCTATGCTACTAGATAAACTTGAGCCTGTTCGGTGGCAATTTGTCTAGGACTTGATGTTTGCAGCCCTGAGATTTGCACTATTGAAGGCTTGGAAATCCCCAGGCAAATGATCAGGTTCCTGTCTGCATGGACAATTTTTTTTTTTTCTGTTGAAAAAGAGACTGAATCAGTCAAAAGCTATTGGATGCCTTTTTATAGAGAAATGGTTTGGTCCATACACAAAATGGTTTGATTCCCAACACTGGACACTTTGAAGATTTGGCTGGACAGGGTGGTGGGACATCTAGTCTAGGCCATGCTGTGCCTAGAAGGGTTGGACCAGATGATCCTTGAAGTCCCTTCCAAGACACCCATCTCTGAATGACTCAAGCTTGCTGACAGAGGACATGAAAACACTGTCACGGTTCCATGTGCAGTTGGACATTTGGCAGGATTATTTTTTGTTTTCCTTCCACTTATTTCTACTATGACTGTTTCTCAGCTTGCCTTGTTGCTGCAGTCCAGCATCCACTGCTCTTTTAAGAAGTAAGAAGACCCATAAAGAGTAAATGATCCACCCAAGAAGTGCAGTCCATCAAAGTAAACGGGACACAGAATACCTGTATTAAAGCATGTGTTTCTTAGCTGAAATATTGAAGTATTTTAACTGCCTCTTCGAAAATTGCCTTATGGGAAGCAGTTAATATTTGACTATGTGTGTGGATGCAGTTCTGTGCTGCCTTCCACCTGAACAAGTAATTTCCTTTTACTTGGTAGAAAGCTCCCATGCAGCAGCAATGGTATTTTGCAGTGGTAAAGGCTGATGCAAGATGCGAAAATAGAAACTACCAGATGAAATATGTCAAAGCCATCAAATAAAAATGACCTTCTCCTGATGTAGCATTTGCCAGGACCTCCTGTCCTGATGGAAATTTATTGTGACAAAAAAGAGAGAAACTCCTTAAAAGGCACGTCTGGAGAGCTGCAAGAGCACACAGACCTTAAAGGCTGTTCACCTGAGTTATGCTTTCTCTCCAGAGAGCAACTCTGAAGAAGGCCAACCATCTCCCAGTTGTACCATTTTTAATAAGGCTCCTAAGTGTATTCTTGTTTCTTATCATCATCTAACACCAAAAGGTCACAGGAAGTACATGGTCCTTTTGGTATTTTAGACAGTATTTTGCTCTCAGGTTTTTTCAAAACAACCATCACCACTGTGGTTTAGAGCTGCTGTTGTACACACTGAATTAAGCAGCTGTCTTAAATATAAAGCATATCTGGAGTAAGGGTACAGGAATTAATGGTTAGGTGTACTTTAACAAAACCCCTGTTCTCTGTGAGTCTTACTAAAGAATAGTTTGGAAACTGACTGACTAGCCAGGAACTCCTCCTGCAGAGACATATCAAGGACCCCATAGAGATGGGGATAAATCACTGCTCTACAAGTGGCAGAAAATTAAAATATGATCTATCTTCATTTACTTTGCCTTACAGAGGTTCTTCCTGAGGGAGCTTGGTATTCTCTGCGCATGCAAACTTTTGATAAAGGGAAAGTGTGTGTTTTATTGAACCAAATATACCATCAACATTCCATGTTGGAAATAAATACCATTTTCATCTATCCCTAGGGAAGCTACCTTCAATTTTGTTTTTATTTTTTAACATGGTCATACCATTTCACTACTCTATTTTGCTGCTGCTTTTTCTTTGTTTCCTAGAAGATGGATTATTCACTAGAAAACAGTGAGCAAGAACTGAAATTATCTTTGCAATTACTTAAGTAATTACTTAATTAATTTAGTAATTACTTAGTTTAGTAATTACAGGAGCCAAATGGAACAATGTTTGAAAGAGAGTGTTCCCCATGACAGGAGAAATATGCTGAGTTGTGGGCTGCCAGCGATGGGAAACCAGTAAGTACTGATGCAGGCACCTGAGCGTGTGTCCCATGGGGAGGCTGCATCTAGAACTTGTTATTACAGGTTTGTGCCCTTAGCACACCCACAGCACTTTCCACTGCTTCCCCTGGGACCATCGTGGTTGGTAGCTGCAATCATAGGATGACCTTCACTTTGTGATTTAGTTCCCAAAGGCTAAGCCTTCCTGGGAATGAAGTGGTAGTGGTGCTGCTCTCTGCTTTTCTCTGCTGTGTCTCTGCAATGCTCAATATATTGCTGTATCATGTGCAGAAGGAAACTTTGTAAGAAGGAGAATCTATTTAAATTCAAAGTGAAAACTGTGGTCTTTACTTTACACACTGGCGCATTCTGCTTTTGTCGCAAGACTGACTCCATCCCCAGTGCAGTGCTCAGGTTGATGGATGCCATGGGGGGATGTTTGCTGCACTTCTAAGGGGAAATCTGTTACCAGAAAGCTTACAGGACTTCTCTGGTATGTTGGCTTGGTCCTGCTTTTCTTATGTATAACTTCTGGTTTTGCTCCAAGGCACTTAAGTGCCTCTCAATGAGCTAACCTAAGCAATTTGATAATTATATCTTGTAAAAAGTCTTTCTTGTGGTTTATTTGTTTGCAAGATATTAAAGTGGTGGCCAATATCGCTTTGACAAATCTGGCTATTCACTTTCTGATAGCATGACACAAGTAGTTACAAAAACTAGGAAAATGAGCACTTAGGTTAAATACTGAGTTTTCTCAAAGGATAAGGTCTCCTCTGAGTGGGTGAGCAAGTATTTCCAAGCCATTCCATGTCTGATCCAGTAGTACCTAAGGGCTGTGTGTTATTCTGGGCCAGAATAACATATTGGGAAGGACAAATGGTATTCCAGTTTTTTTAGACTGAATGGCTTTTCTAAAAGTGGTCCATAATTCTCTCTTTCTGTAATAATTTAAGGCCTACTCAAATGAAAAACTGCTATATAGAACAGACTTAATTACTGAAAGATAATTCAATAATGATTCAACAAATGACCTGCTCCATGAGAGGGTGAAGTTCAGCATAGTGAAAGGTCTTGGTTTTTTTTAACGAACACAGATCAGTTTAAGTTTGTTTCATGCAAATGAAAAATCACCAATAAATTAATGCCAGAGCAGCCTTATTTATGTTTGGGGTTTTTTTTGTTCTTTTCTGTTAAGCAAGCTATAGCTTATATATATAAAACAACAAAGCTGAAAGCACAAAGTCCTAATCCTTTTATTTGTGAGGTGCAGCTCTTCTTGATGAAATCCCAACCTGTCTCAGACCATGTACTTTCTCTTGGAGCTGTATTATCAAACATTGTGTCCTTTTGTAAAGCTCTGAGTCCCCAGGTGCTGGGATGATTAATGACTGTGGAATGTAATTCATCTTTCTTGGGTTTTGACATACACACTTTTAACAATGATATAAAAAGGTAATTGTGGGTCTCACAGGACTCCTGTTACTTGCAAAATGTTGTGAAACCTAATACTGCTACTAAACTGGGGCAAATCCTTTTCGGCAGTAAATCTTGCTTCATGCCTAGCCACAGGAGTCTTGAAGATGTTGGCCCCTTCTCCTCTAGGAGCCTCTGGTGAGAATGGGACTTCCCTAGGCACGTTTGGTTGTATTGGTCCCAGTTTTGCTCAGCATGTGAACAAGTAGTGTTGACAGCTGTACAGAGAGTGCTATAAGCTGCACCACCCTCAACAGCCTGGTCAGAAACTTGCAGCAACGTCCTCCAAGGGAGGTAATGGAGGCACAGGTTATCGTTGGCAGCAAATGCCCTTTGAAGACATATGGTCAGGAAAGATGAGAAGGGGGCACCCACAGCTGTGGGAAAGGCAAGTCTTTGGTTTCCAGGGCACTGTTTGTAAAAACAATTAACTGCAACTCTTCCCCTGCCAGAGTCATTGCATAGAAAGGAACAGGTCTGCCAAGAAATAAAGTTGGGTGTTTTAGACCTCATCTGCTTAGTCAGAAGAGAGAAATCTCTGATTCAGGACAGTCTCAACTTTCTCTTTATGGAGTTGTGGTCATCAAAAATTACAGTTGCAGACATCAGCCCTCTGTGTACTTTCGTTCTTATTCATTCATAGTTGCATCTCTTCTCACTTTCAGCTATGTTATTCACCAGCGTGAATACATTTAGCACCCTCCATGTTCCCTCTTGAGAATGAACCTTTTCAGAATAATTACTCCCACTCATCTCCAGAGCAATCGATACAGTGAATAAACTTAGAGGCAGCCAATGGTTTAATTCATTCCCATTTTCTAGAAAATATTTTGAATGTAAAATGAATGGACATAAACGTAGGAATTAGCTAATGAAGTGCTGGTGTGGCAAGGCAACAGACTTTCCTTTTGAAGCTGTACATGGCTCATGTCAATATGAGAAAGCAGTGGGATGTTCTGTATGTGAGTTGCATTTAAGTTTTGTTCATCTTTAAGACTGCATGGAAAGAGGAGAGATGGCAGCCAAAAGTCTTTGCTGCTAGTTCTATATCAGGGATAACTTCTCAAACTGACTATCAAAGAACACAGAATTAACTGCTTTTCACCAGATATAAATTGGATCGGTGGATCATAGTTGAAATGGAAATTTTGTCTTACTGATAGCTCTGCTTTTCCTACTCCGATCCTATATGGAGACCTTTTTTTCTCCTGGACTGCCTGTGGAGACTTTTCATCACCAATAAATGCAAGGAAGAGAAAAAAAGAAAAAGAACATACTGTGAAGGAGGAAAGCTTCCTTGGAAATAACCTCTCTCTTCCCTTGCAGGAGAATTTGGTGCAGTTCGGTTGCTGAATTATGCCCACTAAACTAAATCAGATGAATTATTAAAGCTTTGCAGGCTGCTTCTCTCAATTGGCTCAGCTGAGACAGGCTTCGGTGGGGCGTATGTAACTTCAGTTCTCAACATTAAAAATAGACTTCAGGACTCAGAGGAATGAGAAGTTTAACAGACTATTTTTATCAGAACAGTTTTAGTTCTATTATGTGTTATTTTGTCAGAGTGGATAGGGTGGATTGTTATTTTGGACGTAGTGGGTGATCTGACTGAAAAACCACTTCTGTTTCCTTTCTATATGTCACAAGCTGCTTCAAATTAGAAGCCCCATATTTCCCTTATTGCATCCTCAACCAGAAGAAAATAAGTAGGTTGTATATGTTTTGCAGGTTCAGTTACGGACTATTGTGCTTCCACCAAGCAACCACATTTCCTAGTGAGAGGATCTGCACTTCACTAACAACTGGAGGTCAAAGCAGTTGAAAATCACTCTATTTTAATTAATTTTGCTTACTGGTGATCTTTAGTTAGCTTAATGAATTTGAACACACCGTTACCCTAACGTTCTGTTAACTAAGGCTTTTACTCTGATGCTCCTCAGTGCCAAGGGGTCTGCTGTCAGCAGGCATTCTGCTTCATTGCTGTCTGGATGCCCTGTTTTAGTAGTAATTCTTCTTCAGAGCTGCTCAGTCGCTGCAAACCAACCCTATAAATCCAGAGTCAGATGGAACAGTCCTCTTCTGGGGCCTTTATAAGTGTTCAAAAGTCCTAAATGCAGAGTTGATTTACTAGGGCTCTTTCCTGCATAGGTTAAATGTTTGCTCACACCCTTACCTTTGACTACATTAGGTTTAGTCATTTGCACTTTGAGGGCCTTGCGTTTCCCACAGCTTTCCAAGCTCCAAGCACATAAGTCTAAGGAAAGCATGGCCTGATGTGGACCGTGTTATGTGTGCTACCCAAGCACAACTAACCGAAGTGGCATTTATGTGTGCAGGTCTGCATTTAAGACTTTAGCCCTCATTGTTGTGAATTTGAAATCCCAGCCCTCGTCTGTGGTCCTTCTGCCTCCAGGTTTCAGAACTCCCTAATCCTGCAGGACCATTGTATTTTAGCAATCTTGGGTGTGGATCTTTATCCAGTTGGGAAAACATTGGCTTAACTAAATCTAAGAATTTTATGCTGCTGGAATAAGCAATTCCAGTTCCTCCTTCCTGGCTCTGCTCTCTAATCGAGTCTCCTGAATTGACTTTAATGTGCCTGTGAACAATCCAAATTAAAAATGAATCCTGGGAATTTGCATGCTTATATCCCTGATCTCAGTGACCACAGCCCCTGGCCCTGACTTGGGTTGTACCTGTGTGCACACTTAAAAACAGTGTACTGAAGATGATAGTTAAAGGTACTGTTTCCCTCCAGCAATGGCCTATTTTATTCTAAATTAGGGAGGCACTAGTAATCCATGACTTCTATTTTGCTTAGAATAGTTTATTTTCTAACATTAGATTTTAGATTAGGAGCAAATGGGTGTCCCTGCCTGTCTCATTATGGTGGAAAACACACATGATAATGCTACATCTCGATTTAGTTTTCAGGCAGATAAAACAGGGTTATTCTGACCATCTCTCTTTAATTTCTAAGCACTTTGTACAACAATAACTCTGCAGTAGGGTTAGGTGAAGGTGAAAAATGATGATTAATGGGTTGTGCAATATAATAGTATAAATACTGGCATTTCACACTGGACATGCAGTATACAAGGTTTTGGTACTGGCAGTAGATAACGCTACTGTTCAGCATTTAATTTTTGAAGAGAAAGGAAGTAAATAAAAGCAATCAAGTGTAGGACAGCACTATCAGAGGTTATAAACTGCTATCTTGGTCAAATTCAGTATGTTACGTATCGTTACAGCTCCTGGAGATTACTGCATCACACAAAAGCAACAAGGATTTATATTAACAAAGCAAAGCTATTTATTGCTCTGAATGAATTTCTCTTTGAATGCAGAATGTTGGGAATTGCTTTTTCTGTCTAACTCATACCTATTGTGATCTTTCCCTCAATGGATGTTCTTGATTTACATTGCTATTTTGGTTGGAGAAATGCACATTTTTTTTTCCTACAATGTGTGAAACAGATCTATTATTGCATAGAATGAAACTTAATCTTTATTTCAGTTGAAATTTCGAATGCTTTTTGTGGAACTAATATTAAGAGTTAGACTTTGTCAAGTTCTTTATTGAGTATTACTTCTTAGACTGGTGATTTTGCTACCAGCAGCAGGATGTGGTATAAATTAACTCATACATCTTTTCTGTGTTTCCATAAGGATGTGATAATGGGTTCAGCAAAGCCAGTGGAGATAGTACTTTCTAGTTATTATGAATGGTGTTTTTGACATAGGATTTGTTGCAAGGGGGGGTACAGTGAGTGTTTTATGTGTGTGTATATGAATAAAAAGAAATATTTTGGATTTTGTACTGTTGGCAGTTTAAGTAACTGCTTGGATCTGTAGAATTTGTGAGTGATAGTAAACCTATTGTCCTTGTCAGTGCTTATGTAAGATCAGATTGGCCCTATATGTTTTTAAATGCTCTTTTTTAGTGCACCGGTAGCTTGTATTTTCTGTCATGCTCAAGATGCTGGTTTTGAACACATTACTTTCATTTTGAGATAGATGATGGCAGAGAAAATATCAGCTTGTTTTGTCTTAGGTATGTTTAATGCCTTTCATTCCAAGACTCTAAGATTTATGGAGATTAATAAGAAAATTTCCTGACATGCTGTGCAGTTGGATGCTATTGCCAGAGCCTTGCCCTTCTCATTGCAGTGCATCATCACTTGCAGGTTTTGTGACATCTGGTTGGTGGCTGACATATTTTGAGATATTGCAAAGTTCCTCATGAATCATTTTATTTGCTTCTTTCTTGTTTTGAATTTACCATCTTGTCAGATATGCTAACATTCAAACTCTCTTTCAATTTACACTATTAAGCCATATGAAAAACAACCAAATACAGCAACTAGAATTGGATTGTGTTTATCTTCAGCTGCTGTGTGTTGCTGATGTATTAGTGAACAAGCTATTCCGGTCAAGACATGACCTTTTTCTTTCTCTGTGCTTATTAAATGCAACAAATAATAAAGGTTCATGAACCCCCAAAGATAATTCTGCGACCAGTGATTTAATTTTTTTTTTGTGAATAAAGAACTTTGCTCTAAATGGAGGGACACTGAGAACAGGAATTGTATTCTGCACAAGAGAGCTTTGGTCCAGTTTTAGGCATTTGATCCACCAGTGCAGTAACCTGTTCTGCCCCAAGCAAAGGGAACTGTGCTAAGAATTAGAAAACAACTTATTTCCAATTCCTGAGTCTTTATTTGCATCTCCACCTCCCACCTTTGTTCTCTCTGAATTTCAAGGCTTCACATCTGGTCTTGTGTTAATTGTTCCTAAAAAATCTTGATGGAAGGAATTGCAGATCTTCTAATCTGCCATAGCTGCTAATTAAATTACAGCTGACTTTTGCCGTTATAAATTTGTGTTACAGAAATAAGTGTTTCCCTCAGATTTTATTCTCTCTCTTCAAAGCAAAGTATGGCTTAGTTCTTGCAGAAGCACATTTCAACTGCAAAATGCTATGGAATCATTTTACATTAAAATTGGTTTATTTTAGGGGAAGAGTGTCTTCAAAGTGAAGCAGTAGAAATTGTTTGGAAAGGGATATAACAGCTGAGTTACAGCAGGTCACGCACAAAGAGAACAGCCACTTGCTGCATAGCAAGTGTTATGTTCAGGTTTGTGAAATGTGCTTTGGGGATGGCTGTGAAGATCAGACCTGGTTATTCTCGCATGTACTGTGGGTATCAGCACTGTATGTTTCTCCATGTATACAGGCTTCCAGACCGCAGCTCTGCTCTGCAGTCCATCTCTACAAACTTCAGTGGTCCCTGGCTGTTGGCCGAGGGTGATTGTACATATCTACGTATTCAAAGCATTCCTCAAATATTAGGCTGGGTGAGTGGTACTTGGCACTGTGAATTTTCACATGTACAAAAGGTGTATGGGATGATGCAGCTTTCATCCAAACTGGTGCTTTCCCAGTGCTGCTGAGGTTCCAGGGCATTTTCTCATCAAAGCATGGAACGTGAAGACCGCAGGTAGATATTGTGGGGGCTGGTTTAAAATCCAGGGTCAAAGAAAGATGCTAAAGCCACATGTTTTATAATTAATGGTGCAACAAGACTTAATTTTTCACATGTTAATTTAGTTCTCAATTGTCCTATGGTGGTTGTTCCTCTGGGGTTTTGGGTTGGTTTTAACATCTTCATTTTGGTAAGGGTTAAAACCTTCTTTATATAATAGTTTTCTTTATTTTTATGGTTTCATGTACTCAGCTTTCTTCTCTTCAGGTTTCTGTTCCAAGTGAGGTGTTTAGAGACAAATCAATATTAGAATATTTATTTGAACTCTTGGGTCTGAGATGAGGAGAACTTGTGCTTTGCTGTTCTGCAAAATCAAAACCTGTAATTGGTTTTACTTGTTACTTATATTGATCTGTGGAAGGTTTTTTTCCCAAGCTCTGACCTGTAGTTTGTGAGCTGTTTGTGGTCTGATAGGTGTTACCCATACTGTGTTTTCTATCACCATTTTCAGTTCACATATCTATTATTACTTAGTGAAAGCTTACCCACCATTATAATAAATTTTGACCATGATTTTTTTTCTTTCTTTAGAAGAATTTCTGTTGATAATTACATTAACCCACTCACTTGGTGTATATGATATACATTCATTAAGTAGCTGGTTTGAACCTTGCCTTTCATCTCTGTTGATTGATATGAAATGAGATGTAAGCTTTTCAAGTGAGCCTGAAGGCGTGTGAAGAAAGAATCATTGGTAAAGAGATTGCTCACTGCAGCCATAACAAGAATTCATTTCTCACATGGGAAAGGCACTACTGAGGTCAGTTAGAAAGGAGGAGTTTGTGGCAGCACATTAACTGCAGAGGGCAAGTTTGTACCATACTATTTTGAGGAGGCCTCTTGATGAAGCTTCTTATTTCTTACTAGAGGACTAGTGGAAAATTTAAGTAGAATGGTCACTAAGCAAGTGACTCATAATTTTGCTGCTTGTGTCCCTGAAATGCTGTGGAGTTGCTTCAGCCTTCTAATGCAAACATCTATTTTGTGGAATGTAAGAGTTATCTGTTAAAAATGTTACTGTATGGAGTAGGATAATGCTGCTTCTCATTATTTTACTCATTTTTCATCCAACAGTCAGTTGCCAGCTAAGTTTTATCTTTCACCTATCCTCTAATTGAGACGTTATGTTGATTAGAAGTGGGGGATAGAGGCGAGATCATGTCCGCATAGACCAGGGTAGGTTGCCTGCCAGTAAAGTGAACCATGGAGCACTGCTAATGAGTTGTTTTAGCTCTGATTTAAAGCTGGAGTTTTAAATGTTTCTGGACCTTCAGAAGATCTTGTGGCAAAGCAAGCAACTTTTGAAAGACCCATGATGTTAACCTTATGTTCTGGCAGTATATTTCATTGCAAGTTTAGCTCACAGCACATTCTACTCATACTTTAAGTTTCTCTTGTAAAAAATTATTAAATATCAGCCCAGAGGTACTCTCATTTTGGAGATGCAGTGATTTATCTCACATTATATTTCTTGCAAAAGCTTTTCTATAACACTTGACATGAAAATCTCTGAGTATATAGAAAAAAGAATTTGCTGTTGCTTTACATGCTTTCAACTCCCTTGACTTCAGTTGGCTTTAAGCATCTACACAACTTGAAACTGCTTGAAAAAATGAGGGTTCAGGTTTTTCATGTGCATTAGTCTTCATTCCTTACTCTGTTGTTCATGCCTGTACTCTGATTCCTTCATGCAATTTGTCAGTAAGACGTATGCATAATGGCTTGCTTAATCGGCAAGCCATTATTGGGACCACATTAATGGGACCACAGGCGCAAATGGTGTTGCTGTGGGTAAAACCATAAAAAGCCATTTGTATATATCCTGAGGAACTAGACACACAAATGAGGTACCTTATCATGTGCCAACACTGAACCCTTATTTGGATGGCTTACAGGCTCCAAATCAGAAGCACAAAGTCTGGGAATCAGCTCTTTGCAGGTTGAACTTGAATATCTGCTGGTCAAGGTGTTTATTGTGATACACATTTATTTAGTCTAAGAATAAAGTAAGAAAGGTGACTGAATGTGCTGAAAACATAATTTGAAAGACATTTAGATGAAAAATCAGATTTTAAAAAGCTGGTTTTGTCAACTTCCCAGGAAACTGGAATATGAAATGGTCTAACATATACATTTATTAGGTGGGATCAAGAGCAGAGTTTGAATCAAAATCAGTGTAGATTTCAGAGGATAAAAAGATGCCAAATGAATAACATACTTTAAAAAAACAGCAAAAATTCACATTGCTATGGACTTTCTGCCAGGGGATTTTATCTTTGGCTGACTAATTGTACTAATTGTATCCATTAATTACATTTAATGGTGGTGGAAAATGCACCATGTTGTTAATTTTTCAAGTTTAGCCCAACATCAGTAAGACTAAAGCAGCTGTGGGAGATCAAGAGTAAATAATAGGAATGTAATCAGGTTCTTGGGAAGTTTTTTCTTTGTCTGCATTTATCTCAGTGTATTATCTGGTGCAGGTGAGCCTTGAGGACTCTGGAGAGTTATTAATCATAGTAAAGATAGTTATAATTCCGGTTAGGATATGGGTTTTGCTCGTGGGTAAAACAGGGTGCTATGGGCAGTTGGCCTGGATATTAATCATGATGTTGCTGGGTGACCTTATTTCCAACATGCCATGTCTCCATGCCTCAGTTTCCTCCTCTGTATCATGAGGGTTGTGATACTTGTCTCCACGATAAACCACAGTAATAAAGGACCTTGCTGTCCAAGAGGTGGTTTCACATTTGTGAGAGAAAGCTGGGCGGGGAGGGAACTGATGTCACTGTTGGCACTGTTTTCTTTCACCTAATAAAGTAATTTTAAACAGACAAAAAGATACAGTGATCCTTGAGAGTTTTCACTGATTTTTGACAGAGCCACCAGACAGCCCTCAGATTTCGGATAGGAAAGCCCTGAACTTTGAGCCGAGCCTGGATAGCTTGGACTGTCTGTTTACGTTGCAAGCTTATTGATTCTGAAAGCCAACACCATCCTTTAACAAGTCATCATGGTCCCAGACTTGCAAACTACTGCACATGCTTCCTTCTCAGTGCTCTAGTCCTGGGACTTGCTTCTCACAGAGCCCCGTCCTGGCTCAGGCTTCCTACATGCCTCAGATGAGTTGTGCTCTATATCTGCCATCCCTGTCTCTAAAATTTGGCAAGTTATTATCCCCACTCACTAAGGAGGTGTTAGGCTGACTAGAGTGTGGGTGCCTGGATGTTACACAGATTTCTGAAGTGATGCTTTGTTCTTGGACTGTGAGCACATGAGGATAGATGGACAGGTTTTATTACACATAAAGCAATTTGGTGATGGTGTAGGTTATTTTGCTGCCTCTGGAGTGTGCATGTCAGATATGCAAGTGAAGGGGCTGCAGGGAGCTCTGGTGGTGTGACTTATTCTGGGAGGTGAAAGGCAGAGGTATTATTATTGCTGGCAATATATAATATTTGAAAACAATGACTGACATTTATGTTGGAAGGGATTTGAATTACAGTATTCACTTCCTTTCAGGGAACCCTGATGGCAATGGCTGGATGTAGCTATTATGATTATCAGGGGAGTGTAGTTTAAAAGTCCCTTGCTGCTGTGACAACTGAATCTTAAAAGAAAAATAAAATTAAACAATAATAGTAATGCAATTTCTGTAATAAATGCCTTCTTTCCTAAAACCCTGAGTGTCTCAGAAGGCTTAATGTGCTGGTGAAGGGATGTGGTAAAACTTTTTGCATCATGCAACAATCTGAGAAAGAACATTTCTGTTTGTGCCTGGGAGCTGTGTGTACCGTGAAAAATCCCCTGCTTCTTTCCTGCCAGAGAAATCACTTTCTTATCCAATTGGTCTGATTATTTGTTGTGTGTTTACAAATAATTGGGCAGTACTTCTCTATCTGTTGATGCTCGAACATGAGAGGAAGCAAGAGTCTTTGGTATACTCTCTCTAGACAGAGTTGGCAGGATTTATGCAGGACTCCTAGGCCGCATACCTTGAAAAAAAGTCTTCCTTAGCATGGAGGATAAGCAGAGGACCTGAGCAGTCTTTCCATAGTTGCCATAAAACTCAGAGCAGTTGTATTCATGGCGTGGTTACTGACACGGTTGTGTCTCTGACTACGTAATTCGTTTATGAATATATATGAATTCATTTATACATTCTGAGTGTGTATATACGTGTATATATATTTAAGGAGCAGGTGCTTTGTAAGAAGCTAGAGAGAAATTTTCTCTGCCAATATGATATCTTGCTGGCAGAAGATATTCTATTTATGGACCTTTCTTACGGTTGTTATGGCAACAAGACTGCAGTGAGTGGTCCATTTTGTGGGGCAGTGTAGTGAAGGTGCCGTCCTTACGCTGCACCTCCTGCTTCCCTGTATCCCTTGTGGCGATAGGGAATGTTGGAGTCAAATGCATGAACATGGTGCTCAATGTGGGTTTGGGTTTTTGGGCAGGGCTCTTGCTGAGTATCTGGTGTGAGCTGTGTATATTTGCATTTGAGAAATAGGAAATTTAATTCCATGTGCTTTTCTGACATCCATCTCTCCTTATGGCCTCTTCTACCACCACCAGTTCAAAGATCTGCAATGACATTGCTCTGTGCTCCTTCAACTTGATACTTGCCCTCTTGACATTGTGCTTCACTCAGATATTTTCTTTCTGATGGGTCTTTCTCAATTTTCCTTTCCTTGTACAGTTGCTTTCCTACCACCCACCCTTCTGGAAGACACTAGCCCAAAATACAATCACACCCACTTGGGTGCTGACCCTGGGACCACCAGACCTACAAGCATGAACTTCTATATCTTTGACGGGAACAGCATGACCCTTGAAAGGAAGGCTTCAGCTGCCCACACCCTTTGTGTAGTCCCAAAGGTAGAAAGGGACCAAGAAAGACTCTTCCATGCCCTCATCATGCAATAAGACAGTCCTGTAAAGACTGAGGGCACTCAGACACTGGAAGAACTAGTCTCCGAAGGAAGAAAATGCTGAACATATGCAGGAACTTTTGGCATTTAGACAAGAAAAATGTGTTGCAAATCCTTAAAGGATTTTGTAAGGGGCCTGGCCGACATCCACGTAGACACGAGTAAGGGAGTGAGTGGCAGGTATGAAAGAAAAGAAAGCCAAACTACAAACCTTGGCACTGTTTTCCTAACACTATCCCCAGTGCAGGAAATCTGCAGAAAGCAAGCACTGTGCCTGCCGCAGGGTTTTTAAGGAGCTGCTTCATGGCTGCCTTCCCATTGAGATGGAGTCTCCTTTTTATACTTCATTTCTGGTCATGTCATGCTTATGGATTATTTTCTAGTTCACTTCTCTTGCTAATAGTTACCAGATTACATCCAGTTGGAGAGCCAGCTCACAGCAGTCTGGGCTTTAATGCTGAGTGACTACAGAGCTGGGAATGGCTATTTTCTTATGTAAATGACTCCAAGAGAGGGAGGATTTACTCTTGTAATGAACTCAGAGGGAGAGAGAAAAGAGCAAATCATCAGGTAAGGACTGCAGTGTCCCTTCTATTTGATCCTGACACAGACTTTGACATTCTTAGGGTGGATGCTTACTCTTTAGATCTTTATCTATGCCCATCACCAGGATTTCTGATGATCTTCTTCATGTGTGGTGTCTATGTATGCTAAAATAAAATCTTTAGTGTAATTATTCATTACTTATGCATTCATGCCAGATGAATACTGTAGCCATTCTTTCTCCTCCCCTGTTTATCGTAAGTCCTGTGTAACTGTTGAATTCAATGGAGAAGAAAAGATTAAATAAATGGGGTACTAGTTCTGCCTGGGACTCAGTGACATCTGAGCTTCCTTTTGCTTTTCTTTCCAAAAGCAGAGCAATTGCCTGCTCCTCCCTTTCCTACTCCTCCTCGTCTTGGCTGCTTTCCTCTTCCCTGTTTTGGAATGAAGATCAGACTGAGTCAGAGTAAACTTTGTCAAATTCAGAAGAAAATAACTCACAACTGCCTGGGTCTGCTGTTGATCACTGCTGCATAAATTGGGTTAGGGAATAGCTGGGACAGTGTAAAGAGTAGATACATTGTAAGAGAGAGCTGTTGGCATTCAGATATAAATCAGCTTTCGCTTCACATCTGAGGTTGAATCAGAGTTCAGATTCAATAGCATTAAAATCTCATAAATCATCTTGCACAATTTCAGTATAAGCTGTCCTGAAATCTTTTAGTCATCTGTCTTTAGATTCCTTTGGCTGTACAGATTCAGAAGATAAATAACATGCAGGTTTTGTATTGATGGTGGCATTAGACCCCTGAATGGTGGTTTATATCAAAGGCTGCAAGTCAAAACTCCCTGAGATATTCAACAGGTTTTGAAGGTCCCGGCTTTGGTCCTTACCCAGAACTGAAACCAGGTTTTTAGGTTCCTCTCAAACATAAGCCAGTGTATGGAGGTGCCCTGGGCTTCTACTAGAGGAGATCTAGAGGCTGTTCTGGACTAACCCTGCACCTGGCAAATGGATGTGGTTGGAACAGAGCTGCCAGTATTCTGCATGAGAGTCAGTGAAAATTCATTCAATGCAAACGGGCAATTCTGATGTGCCAGCTGGAGGAGTAGTTGAGCCCTTTTTGTTCAACATTTCAACTAGTGTGCTATGACTTCCAACCTTCTAGAGAGATCTGTAATGATTCTTAAAACCTGACAAAATGAGGGATTATACAAAGCAATGGCATTGGCAGAGGCTGTAATAAGAAGTATAATTTGTTTTTTATTCTGCAGCCATATACAATTTCTAGTCTATGGTCTGAGCAAAATATACAGCCTGTGTCATGACAGTCATTAAGTGCTGCTGTTCGTTTGGGTTTGCACCATTTTTAATTTTTCCATGTTAACTGTACAACAGAGCTCGTTATCATCCTTTGTCAGTTACTGTAGTCTAAAAGGTACCAGTTTTAGTTATTGCCCTTTATTTTACCAAAGCTTCCCAAACTATGCATATTTGTTCAATGACCTGTAACAAAGCTCTGTAAAATAGGACATGACAGCAATGAATTTCTATAGTCTAAACCATGTTGAATGGTGGAGTTATCCAAGATGTCTAACAAAATCCAGCCTGGAGATCACAGTCCTCCTTACAATCTACTAGAAGTTTTAAAGATCCTGAAGTGCATGAATTCCCCAGGCTGTTTTTTGCACTGTTGGGAATGGACAGCCTCTAATTGCAGTGTTTTGAGAGCAGCAAGTGAATCACCATATGGTTCAACACAGAAAAGTTTCCTGATAAAGCATAATCCAATTGAGGGGTCTGACACTATTCATGCGTTTGGCACCACCAGCATGGGCTGTTCCAGTGAGCTCTGCCTTGGGCTTGCCTTGAGGATCTCTTAGACAGTTAAGGTGACAGTTGCCCAGCTTTCTGCTGTGCTAAGCTGATATGAGACGTGCATCTCACCACTACTCGCACCCCCCTGACCTAACAGCTCCATTGTGCGTGGACTTAAACTCTCTGCATCACCTCTAAAATCTCTCCCTGTGGCTGTTGGATGGTTTCTGTTATTTCATCCCAGATGGATGCTGACAGTAATGGTTGGTACACTACTGCATTGCTGAGCAGAAATAGCAGAACTTACTAGGCGGAGTAATGTTTTATACAGATTGAATTCTGTGTACCATGATGTGACTAGATCTGCTTGATGTGGTTTTGAAAGATTATGGTGTTTTCAAGCCATTGTGTAAGCTCCAACAAACTGAGATCTATTTCTGTTCAATGTGTCCCCAGTTTGGAATTTCAAAGAACAGCTCTAGTTTTAATTACACTGAGTCTCTCTATGTTCATTTAAAAACAAAAAAAAAAATCACTTCATAAATATTGGATTGAGCTGCGACCTACAGTACTCTTTGTATGTGATGGTGATCTAGAAATCAATTGATAGAAATCAGGTGATTATCACCAGTGGTATTTATGAGAATTTCAAAGCAGATAAATAATTAATAGGAATGTCATTTACTCACTTGGCTTCAAATCTAAGAACATTCTCCTCATTATTCTATTGACTCAGTAAGAGGAAAGAGTTATGTGAGGGGAAAAAAAGGTAAATCTAAAGACAACCAAAGCATTTCAGAAGCATCTTAGGCTCCCTTATCATACCAATTTAGGGATGGAGAGCCCAGAAGAGGAATAGTAGTGCTTAAGAGGTGATTTAGGAATGTTATCACAACACTCAGATTTATCTGGCTTAAAATTCAGCATTATGTTTTCTGCTGTGCTTCTCATTAGACCTGTAGGTCACCACTGGCTCTTCTGGTTAAGGACCAGATTTTGGAGACACTAGAACAGGCACAACCCCCCAGGATGGTCTGTGGATGCAGAAAGTCTCAGAGGTGGCCCTGGTTGCAGGTGACAACCTATATACACACTGCTTCTAGTGGCATTAGTCCTTTTCTCATTCAACAAAAGGCTTGGGTTCAAAAAGCATCCAATTGCTTTGGTAAGTGCATTTCTAGAGACACTGAGCTGACTTTTTTCAATTCTAATACTACCATAGTTAAGACAAACGTTTTCTTAAATATTATTTTTATATCAATGAAGTAAATGAGAAAGGGGTAACAGAGGTGTTCAAAGGAAAAAGTTATTAGAAATGAGATGGGTAGTGGGAAGCAGTTTGCTTCTGCAGTGGTAGCCAAAGAGGGCACGTTGATGCCACCATAACTGCTGGAAACTAAGGAAGAGGGGTTAGACAAGAAGAGGAATCGTATGGGATGGGCCAAATTAGTCCCATGGAAGTGTGAAGTAATAAATTGTCTGGCTTTGGAATTGCTGAATTAAGAAACAGCTTTAAACACACAAAACCTTATTTCTCACTTGCAAAATGTACCTTCCTAGCCAAAATCTTCCTTTGTATTGCCTTGCCTTGCCCTGCCTCTGGCGTGGTATAGCTACTGAAGAGACATCTCACTGGTGCTATTCCATGTGCTTGGAGATAAGACTAAAACCTGGATGTATGTTTTGTGAATCAAAGCACAATATGAAGGTTTATATTAATTTTGAATAGGTGCTGGGTGAAGTTTGACGCTAGGAGCAGCAAAGTGTGCTTCGGTCCAGTCATTTTCACATGGCTGGGAGGTACAAGTGGTGTATGACAGCTCAGTGGTCTGGTTTCTCGGGTTTTTTTTACAAGCATCATTTTCAGTGTTGGTGTTTGGCCTTGGCCTGTTTCCCTTCCTACTTTGCCCAATTTTGCAGTTCCATTAGTCAAATGCTGATAAAAAATGCTGAGCTCTGTAGGTATCTTCTATCAGGTAATGGTTTTTTGTTATCTCCCTTCGTTTCCACTGCTGACTTCTGACTCTCATTTATCCAGCTATTTATTTTCTGAGTCCTAGCATTACTGGGAGAACCTGTAGGAGAAATTGAGGACAATAATTGTGCATTGCCATTATTTGTCTAAAATCCATTTTAAAACATGAAAAAAATGGAACTAGATACTTTACTGTGAAGTGTGTTTGTACATTGGGGAAAAAAATTCTGAAAGCACATATACCTCCAATAGCCTGTACCTGAGTTAAAATGAGAACAGGAACAATGCTGAGCACATTGATTCATGTTGCTTGTGTTCAGCTCTTAGTGAATGGAGGTAAAATGCTCTGATTGGTGCTTTAAATTTAGTTGAGGTCTTGTTGCAGCTGCATGCATTCATCTTGGGTCAAATGGTAGTAATTTTCTCCTTTTATATGAATGACTTCCCCTTATATAGGAAAAAATATTTCCTTTTGGAAAAATGTCTTGCTTTTGAGGTCAATGACTTTTTCTCTTTCAGTCAGTGCTGACGTGTGTCATTGCTGTCACACACTGGATAAGATTTATACTAGAGTTTAGTTTGTTTGGTTATGTTACTTTCTGAAAACAAAGAGAAAATAAGCCCTGTCACTCTGTGGCTGGCTTACAGTAAGCAACGAAAGTACTGGAAATTCAAGGAGTAAAAGTGGGTTTTCATCATAAATTAAATATGAGTATAAATTGCACCATTATTTCAGTGTGGCCAGATTCGCAGAAACTTGCTGGGCTTGTTTATGAATAAAGGTTGAATAAAAGTTTCCATCGCGTTGGAAATGTAATATTCAAAATGTACCATTTCAAAAATTAAATACATCCGTTATCTCTGTGTGGAAAATCCAGTGTGTCCCTTGCAAAAGAAATATCTGCATGGGAATGGTTGTTTGGTTGGTTTTGCACAGAGCATCAGTCTGTGTGTGGTAAAATTCCAGTGTGAACCAATTCTGTCTAGTTAACATTATTCTGTGCTTTTCTGTAGAAAAAGATTATTCTCAGTATTCTAGCATTTAGACTTTAATAGTGATGCTATTTTAGAACCTGGGAATTGAATAGTGTGTCTTTAAATACTTCAGAAAACTGTATTAGACTTGCATGTCGTCTTGTGCAGAAAATCCCAACTCCAGTAGAGCAGCAGCATAAGTAAGCAACCATGTTTAGAGAGGTTTTCTTTAATAAAGATTGCTTTTTGGGGCAGGACTAGCTAGCCTCAATAAGGGATTTTGTACTTCTAGTATTGTACTAGAGATTTTTGCTGGTTTTGTCACCCTGAAGGAATTGTCTTTCTGCAAGAAATGAAGAGGAAATATGAATGGACTTTAGATAGTATCTAATCTTTGATTTCACTGTAACATGAAGTCCCAGGCTCAAACTGGGCCCTGTATTTCTACCCAGGCAGCACTGCAGTTTTCTTCTCTTTTTGTATATTTACATCCACCTCCTAGCATTTCACTGCACTCTCTGCAAATGCGTATGCTTTGTTTTCCCATGCAGCACTGATTTAAATACTTCTAATTCTTTAAGGTTTGAAGAGTATTATCTTTTCCCTTGGCTGAAATGATTTATCACTCAGATTGTGTTTGGATTCAGATGTGGACATAGCAGCTGAAATATTTGCACTGGTGCCCTCAACTCTTCCATTGCCCCAAACTGAAAGAAACAACTCATAAAATGTGTTTTCCTACTTGTTTTCAGGAAAGACACTCTTAGACCCTCTAGAGAGACCACTTATTTCAAACACATGCATTATTTGCAGTAGATTTATCACACAAATACGAAGCTGCCCTTTTCCTTTGTGAAGAGCTGCTGTCTCCTCTGTTCCAGAACATTTTGATGGCTTGCATAGAGGAATAATTAAAAAACAAACAAACCTGACATTTGCTTATCAATTAAACTCCGTGAACAAATAGGCAGCCCGCGTGGGAGAGCGGTGGGCTGCCATTCCAAACTGTGCTCTCAGACACACTTGTGACAAATGTGTTTGGACCAGTTGACCCTTCCCCTCTGGGATGTCTTCGGTGGTGGTGGTGGTAAAACACCAGCAAAGAAAGTAAACTAGACCAGCTGGGTGACAATGCAGTCTCAACTTGTCCCTGCTTACAGCAAAGATTCGAGAACCGGGCTTATGCTACCCAGATGTTATTTTTACAGTTAAATCTGGCTTTTTCTGTGAACTTCTAGGTGAAGTACATGAAATGGGGAGAAAATAGAGCTGGAGACTGATCCTACAGCTTTCTGTGGTATTTCTTAGCTCATTTATGATACGTGAACTAGGTAACCTGGAATATATGCTGAGGTGCCCAGCAAAGCAGCAGTGAGCTTTTGCAAAAGTACCTTAACACCTCTTTTCTCATTTGCTGGAATGGCATATTTGAACCCTAGGATTTTTTTTTTCAGTGTTTTCCAAGTGATGCAGTGATTTGCAAGGGTGGGATATACCTTTAGCAATTCAGAAGAGCATATGTGACAATACAAAGGTGCATGTTGCAAAAAAATAGCCTTATAGATTTATATTGCAGATGGTTCTTGAGCTGTAACCTCTTAAGCTTCACCCCCTTCCTTTTGCAGGAGCCCTTTTTGTTTGGCCTTTTCTGCTTGTCTGGGCAGGGTATTAAAGTAAATATCACTGCACAGCTGTGATTATGTGGTGTTGCATGCATTCCCCTTTTGCAGTGGGCAGAAGCTTTCAATTCAGATGTCATTCATAAATTGTGGCAGTGAGATGATATCCCTGCAATGAGACAAATATGAAAAGGAAAGATTTATTTTGCTCTTTTTTGGAAGCAAGGGACACTGGACACATGCATCCTTTTTCTCCTCACAACAGCAGTTCTTCTGACAGCCAAGAACTTTCTCCATCTCTCATCCTATTGTACAGCATGTGTATGTACTTTCTGTCCTGAAAATTCCATTTATAGAGTGGCTGGCACAATTCTGCTTCCACTTATCCCATATAGCTGAGCTTATAGCAAATTCACAGATCTTTGCTGCACACTGGAAGGATACAGAACAAGGTACTCGTAATGGGTTCTTTATATCTATTAACCCAAATGAAACATTGTGGATAAGTACTGATTTTGTGTAAGTTAGACAAGTGCATTGCTTGTCAGTTAAAGTGGCAGAAAATCAAAGCTGCTTGCTGCAGTTCAGAGCCAACATCTTAATGTGGGATCTCATATTGCAATTTTTACTCACACACGTGATCATCTTTATTCCCATGGAGCATCTGATGGAAGTAAGAGTTGCTGTAATTGGATCCTCTTACCCTTCCTGTTACTGGTCCTGAATTTAATTGAAATTCTGGTCTTTTTAATAACTATTGAGATTTTTTTTTTCCCTTCCCCTTATTGCTGCTCCTAATGTGAACATGATGTTATTCACTTAAAAATTAAATTAAAAGAAAGTCTTTCTGGAGCGTGTCTGCCATAATCAGTTAAAACTGTCCTTTCAAGCTGAGCAGAAGAAAATACACTGCTGTTAAAATGTAAAGCTAGGTCCAGCATTGAAGAATTAAACATCTTAAAGATTCTCAGTCAAATGGAAGGATAAAGGGAAAGAAGATATTTGACCTCAAAACCAGTGTCTCTCTAGTGATGTGGACCATTAGAAATATTAAAATGAATTCATGTTTTATGTGCTTCTTCTTTTAAACTGAACAGTCAGAGACTTCTGTTTCTGTCATGATGCAGTGAATGACAAGCTGGGGTTACAGAAGACATCACAGAAATTATTCTGAAGCTGAACTTCATAATGGGAAATAACTTGCTTATTTAATGGGTATTTTTTATTTTAATGAAGTCTGCCTGAAATACAGGCTCAACTTCAACGTTTGATAACTGGATGCCTTGCTGAGAAGTCTGACCAGTAAGCAGAGACAGACATTTGGAGGTACGCTTACCTGCTTTAAGGGCAAGGTCAGCTTCCAGATAGCATGTAAAGGTAGGAAGGCGAAAGGGCCCCCAGGAGACTAGCTGGTTGGTATCCTCCATTTGACAACCAGTGGAGATTGAGTTCTCCAAGGATAAATCTGCACCATACAATGCATCTCAATGCAGGGATAACTGAGCTGTAAAGTTGTAAATATTCTAGCACTGATGCCAGAATTTGTGGAACTGTGGTGACATAAAGCTAACTTACCTTGGGAAGGAGAATGAACATTTCTCCATAGTACTACATGAATACACACAATAGCATGGGGATACCTTTAATGGTCTGTATATATGCACAGATATGCAATATTCCCATCCTCTACTTAATTAAAAAAAACCATCAAAATGTATCTGTGTTACTAAACATGTAATTAATGTAAATTTTGGTTGAAAGAAAACTCAGTACTGAGATTTGACTGTGGTCTATCTCTCCTAATGTCTGAATTTTCATTTTAAGAAAAGCTTATGTCAGATGAAGAACAGCCTGACAGCGATATAATTACTGCTAAGTGTTACTTTGGTAGGTTTATGTACAGAGGTCTTGAAAGTCTGTTAAGAACTCTTCACTAGCACTCTCAGTGGTTTTTATTCCTATTTCACGTGTACTATGTTGCTGTAAACACACTTGGAAGGAAGAGGGAATGTGCGTGTTTAGAGCAGAGAGGTGGGGAAAACAGGGTAAGGAAGAAAAAGGATAAAGTGTAAGTTCTTAGGTACATTATGTACTGCTGGAAAATGGCATGGCACGGGGTAGCCAAAGTCATCTGTCACTTGCCTGATGTGAAGCACCACACTGCACCTGAATTATCTCCTCCTGATCAAGGGACTCTAATACACCCCTCTCTGCAATTGAACCAGGGAATTACATAGTCCCCTGATGATGGAACCAAGTGTGTAATCAAGTTAGGCCCAATGTAAATGCAAATCATGAGCATTAATTAACAGGAACTGCACAGCAGTTGTTAAGTGCTACAAGAACATGTACACGATTCATAGGTCCCCTGCAGCTCTGTCTTTTGATAATTAGATTTCTCTGAGAAGATAAGGGATTTCAGGAGGCAGCGTGTGCTGGGGAAGGGGAACAGCCCTGACACACTTGTCATGCCCTGTAATATCCTGGGTGTAATCACTATGTAGAGCGAGGCGTTGGAGCCATCCCTTCCTGCAGCCCTTGCCAGCCCTTCATCATTCCCAAGCTCTGGCCCTGTAGGAACTGAGCGTTTCAAACAGCACCTGGTGTGCAAAGCTAAAAGAAGGCAGAGGTGTTATTAAAGTATATCTGTAATTTTTTTAAAGGCTTTTTGTGTTGTCTGCAGCTGTGTAATTGCCAGCTTTCATGTAGGCTGGAGAGGGCTGTACCTCTACTGTGTAGCATTTAAAGTTCTTATTCATCAGGAAGCTTCAAAAGGCCCAGAAATACAACTGTGAGAGCAGCTAGTCCCCACCAAAAGCCAACACAAATTACCCTTCAAAGTGTTTAGTTTCTTGTAACTATTAGAGCTGTCCTCATATCTTTGTTTTTAAAAGCATTTAAGAATCTCACGAATAGGTTCCATGCTGAAGAACAATGCTGCAAGATCAGCTCCGGGCTTTTAACGCAATGATGTATAATTGGAGCCCAAATGTCATTCTAGATTGATGCTCTGGGCTGTCTGTGCTGCTGAATTAGAAGGGATGAATGATGAGGTACTGCTGGAATTCACTCCTCTTCATGGAGCACAGCCGTCATCTGCAGTCAGGCATCAGTGTTGACATTTGCTTTTAAAAAGGCCAGGGATTAGGACACATGGAGCCAGCTGCTTTCTAAGCTGCGAAGTAAGAGCCACAATCAAGGTGTGAGTCTTATTTTTTTAACATATTTTAATTCCTTCTCAGCTTCTTGTTCCCCTTTTTTTGCTGCTCTTCTGCTTTCTCTAGCTTGATGAAATGATTGGATTAAACAGGCCATCGTTTTTAAAGCTTTTATTCTGAGGATTCTCTTGCATCATGGAATTTGGAACTTTTGGTATGGAAAAAATAACGTACTGGCCTGCTCGGAACAGGAATGACAGTGTTGATGGTGATGGAGAATTGAATATTGCTACTTTTATTCTTGCAAAGCTACTTCTATGTTACTCTCTTTGATATGCTTTGAAAATGTTCACAGTATTCCTTTAATACAGCTAAACATGATCCTCATTTTGCTGAGATGAAGCAATTTAGCCTGGTCCCTGAGTCAGCCAGGCAAAGGACCACTGCGATCTCTTTTTTTCTCAACCTGTAGTTTTAACCCCTCTTCTCATGTGCTCTGGCTGGCTCTTCCCAACAGCATTATTAAAGGTCTCTGCTTCTAAAATGCAGCTTTTGTAGCTTTTGTAGATGTATTTTAATTAATACCTTTTTCTTCTCAGTAAAGGGTCAGATTAAGACTACGTAATTTCTAGCTTGAATACCTTTTCATGCTTAAATACTTATGAATTCATAAGGCTGTTGGGAAACAGGTAGTATGACTCCAGTATTAACTCTATCTCATCATCCTGTGTGGTTTGCCAACTTTTCTGCTAAAAAAGAAGCTGCGTTTTCCTCCTCAGCTTGTGACTATGTGTATTTGTATGTAGCTGGGTCAGTCAGCTGCAGTTACTGGAGCTAAGTACACTAGAAAGCATGACACCTAGTGCTTTGGTTACAACAAGTTAGTTCTTGGGCACCTTAAGCTTTGGAAAGTATTTTGTCTGAAGTGGTGTTTGTCTTGAGTGGTTCAGTCACTAAAACCTCGCTGGTTAAGAGGATGACTGCACAAAGGTGAGCAAGGAAGAGCAGCAGACATGAGATGAGAGGGATTGTGTGAACTCCTGACTTGGAAAATGCAAACGTCACCCAAAATGAGATGCTGCCATTCTTTGCATCTTGCTGTAGCCTGCGATGATCCTATCAATACATTAATCAGGTGACTGTCATTGAAGGATTGCTTTCTAAAACTGTTTCTTTTCTTTTTTTGTTTGTTTGTGAGTCCTATCTGGGGCATACCTGGGCTTTACATTGAAATTCTAATGGATCCCATCTCTGTATGTCATTAACATATTTGGTTTTCGCGCCTCATTCACTTTGAAGATGAAACCCAAAATTTGCTTTTAAGGGCAATTGTAAGAACTTGCAAAGCAGATAAAAGCTGGGAGTTATACTTTGTATATTTATAAGGTTGTTGGGAAACAGGCAATATTACTCTGATGTTAACTCTCCCTCATCCTCCTGCTTGATTCACCATCTTTTCTGCCAGAAAAGCTTTTTTTTCCCCTCCTCAGCTTGGGACTGAGCGTGTATTTGTATGCAGCTGGGTGTTATATATATATACTTTTTAATATATTTTATTTATAGCACTGGAAACTTGCCTTTCTTTCTGATGTGCACTCCATTCAGAGAGCATTTCAGTCTCTCTTAGAAAGCATCCTTTTACCGCTTACATTTTCCTTGCTTCTCAATGAATTCCCTTCTGCTAGTGCTTGTCCTCCTCCAGTGATTGTGTCCATACAGCCTGTTCTTCACTGTGCACCGCAGCTGAACCCCCTTGGTGGGTATGAGTAAGCTGTAGCGGCACTTACCAGAGCTGCATTGTTCATCTCCAAATAAAGATTCTCCTACTTCTTGCTTGAAAGATCATGAGATCAGTCCTCGCTCTGAGCAAGACAAAACCTATCACATCTCTGTAAATGCAGTGTCTGAATGCTGGGTGTGATGAATTTGAGTGCATGCAGCTTGTGCTGCAGGCACACTGTTCTAAGTTGCTTCTCTGTTTCTTGAGAGTCTACTTGATATGTGGGAGTCAAGCAGTAACTACACTTGTGCTAGTTAAGAATGAGAATCAACTGGGAATCTGAAATGCTCAATGCATATTTACTGCTAATTCCTAAGTACTATGCCATTTATTTGTATTTTGGTTTTTAAACTGCTGTACAGACAAGATAATTCTTCACTTCCCATGCCACATGGCACACGTTGAGACACTGAGGCAAAAGCTGTTTCAGTCAAAGTCAAAGATTAAGAATGTCAAAGGCCAAAGAATGAGTCTGTGTGGCTAAAATGTTAGTGATTGGAGCTCCCTGCTAGGAATCAAACCCACTAGTTCACGCTGCTGGTTGCTGAATTCATGCTAAGATATGTAGCAGAACTTTACATGGAATCATATGTTGAAAAGTGCTAATAGTAAGTTGCTTTACTCACATAATTCTGATGTATATGTATAGTATTAAAAGGTAAGAGAATGAAGTGTTTAGTCTGGAAAAGCCTCCATTGGCATTTACTGGAATTTTGTGTGAAGCCTAAAAGAGGACCACAGGACAGGGTTTGGCAACACGTATGATTTTTATTGGAGGAACAAATATGGCACAGTGGGAGATAAACTGGATCCTTCTGCAGCGTGCAAATGTCATTAATCATAGAAACAAAAAGCCATAGCATTGACTGATTTGAAACATCCTGCCCACTGCGCTGTGGTGTACCATGTAACGGGTCTAGTGCTGACAGATAGTGACTGGGATGAATACAGTTTTTAATATTTTACTTGCTGAGCTTTTAAAGACACTTACAATGAATTCACTTCCTGTACTAGGAGTTAATCTATACAGGGATGATTATGCAGATGAAGCATCATCAGATACATACCGATTCATCCAGTTATATTGAGCAGATGGAATGCTGTAGTTGTATGAAAGGTGAAATTAAACAGGCCACTCTGAATTAACAACAAACGTATCAGCAGCCCTTAAGATGTTTTTAGGTTTATAGACCATCTTTGAATACCTAGCACCAGTGGAAATTGTTTATAATGCTGAAGATGCTGAAATCAGCATGCTGAATTTCATCCTACACCCTTCCTAGATTGGAGTCTTTTTGACATATGACTCACTCAGCAGCCCTCAACATTCCATCTCCTTCAGTTTTGTTTTGTTTTAAATCTTCTAATTGTAAATCCAACTTTAAGTCTGAAATGCATGGTTCCTTTCTCATCTGCTGCTTGTTCAAGTGAAAATTGCTGTTCATGAATCTGGGTTACCAAGTGACTGATCTGACCTGGAAGGTGGTTTCACACTCCTGTCACTTGTAAAATTCATTATACTGACTGTTATCTGGATGTAATTCATTTTGTTCTTATAATGCTAGCTATTGGTGTTGCTTGACTTAAGATTACATAGTATTTTAAAACGAAGAAATGTGGTTATGGGCAGCAGATTTAAAAATATCTCATCTTTCAAACAGAACAACAAAACTTCTCATGAGACCCCAAACCTCGGGGGCTCCTCATACATTTCCTGGGTGCTCCGAGTGCCTTCACTTGCTTCTGTTTCATTTTTCAAAAACATTTCTTCTGGGATTTTAGGTGCAGAATTATCTATCCTATAATTATGTATATGCTGATCAACTGTCAACAGGAATGACTAGTTAGTTCCTTGACCATCAGATAGCACGCCAGGTGATCCTCTCATCTCTTTCCAGAGCGAGTTTGATTTTCAAAAAGATCTTTCAGACTATGCCTCAGGTGCCATATTGTAGGAGATTTAAATTTCCTGAGGTGTGCACCTGCATTGAGATGATTGCGTTTTTGGGAACACGGTATTCACTGAATGTGCAACTTGATTTGTGTGCGGTGGCTGGAGCTGTGTGCACAAGCCAGTGCACGTATCTTCATAGAAATAGCTACTCACTCCAACTCACCCAGCCACCATTGAGATACAAATTGTACCAGCAAAGCTGGGTTTGGGTTCCCTCTATAGGCTACACAGAGAAGCTGAGTCTCTGCAGGGTGATCTATCTACTTGTCTGGGGAGATTAATTACCCTTCCAATGTATTTTCCTCTTTTGAATGCAGAGATCACTGAGGCTCACTGCCAAGCCTAGATGAGATGTCTGGCTTGTTGATGGCAGAAGATTGGTAAGATGTAGCCAGGCCTTGACTCTCTGAAGCTGAGACCCTTGTAAAAAGTACTCAAATCACTTGTCTCTCAACTCCTGGGTTGGGGAGAGAACAATATGTTCATGGGGCAGATCAGGCCTGTGCTTCACTGCAGAGGTCTGGAAGATGAAAAGCCTGTCTGAGGCTGGCAGTTAAACGA
Source organism: Nestor notabilis (assembly GCF_000696875.1). Classification (NCBI taxonomy): domain Eukaryota; kingdom Metazoa; phylum Chordata; class Aves; order Psittaciformes; family Psittacidae; genus Nestor; species Nestor notabilis. Next base: position 51,431 of record NW_009931324.1, on the reverse strand, counting down.
GCGTTGACGGATATGAAGTGCTCGTAAATTCTATGAAGTGGTCTGGGCAAACTGACGACAGACTTTCTAATGATGAATTAAAATGTTTCCCAGTTTGGAAATCCTGTTTTTCACTACTAAATCTGATGATTTGCATGTGCTGGCACATACAAAGTATGGTTTAGAGGGAATTTTTGAAGCTTGTAGATCTGAATGAAAAAGGCACCTCAGTCTTTCTGCTTTTGAGAGACTTCCAATAGCCGAGAATTTATCTTGGCATAATCCCTTCTGTTTTCAGTGGTTACAACTGGGTCTGAGTTTATGTGGGGTTGCAAAAGAGTGACTGCACCACCCTAGTCCTCAGCAGTGCGCCCCCTTGCTTCCGGCTATCTGCTGAATGTCCTAAGCCTAGACAGAGGCAGAAACCCACCACCAGTCACTACCAATTACTCTTTCTCCTGTCAAAACAGCCTGAGGGAAGGCTGGAAAGAACAAACCTAATGTGTGCTGGTGCTATAGTAAATAGAACCAAAACACAATAATAAATAATCAAGCTCACAATCTACTGAGGCATTAGCAGACATGAATCTACTATTTGCCTGTGTGGGGCTGTCTTGCATGTTGTGGGTGAGTACAAAAAAAGGCGTTATGGATGAAAGGGCTCAGACCCTTTAACCAAAGTTAGGTACAAATCAAGCATGAAGTCTATAGAGTGTATTATTTTAAAAATATTGCTGAAACCAAGGAACAAAGACTGAAAATCTCTGATGACCTTAGAGAGGTACAAGGTACATACAACCCACCATCAGGAACGTCTTTGATAGCGATGGTTTGAAACCACAGTCCCGTTCTTAAAGAATGGAGTTATGAGTCCAGCTGCAGTGTAAAGGGTAATGAAAGCTTAGAAGGAATAGCACATGGAAGGCATCAGTGAAGTGATTTGGTATGGACTATGAAAAATAAGTCTGAATTATTATGAAGCTTTAACTTTGCTGGGTTCCATTGCTGTTAAAACAACTAATTGAAGGACACTGGAGTTGCAAATGGAAATCAAAGTCTGATCATTAACAAATGAATCCTCTTTGTTATTATTCATATACATGAGTAAAAAAAAAAAAAAAAAAAAAAAAGAGGCCAAAGAAGAAAAATATCAAACCTGTGTCTCATATATTGCATTTGTTGAAACCTCATCTCTGCAAGTACAGCAAACAGCTCTATCTTTCAAATGAAATATGCTCCTGTGGCTATGCAGCTGATCAGTATTCATTAAACAGCAGGGAATGTAGCTCATATACCAAAAAGTGCACCCTGGCTCATTAGATCATCTCAGACAACTATTGGGGCTGAACTAAGTCTTTAAATTCTTGTTTGCTTTGGAGTTGCTGTTTTATGGGTGCCACTGGACACCCAGAAGAGAGTCACAGCCTCAACATCCCATTTGTCTGGCTCGGGGGTATGATTACATACTGTGTGTCCAGGAGGTCTCTCTTACTTTTGTGTTCTTACTATATATTATATTGTGAAGTGTCATGATGCATTTCAGGAACTCATGAAAATACCATCTTCTCTAGTTAAAGCTGTACTGTCTGTCTTCTTTGGGTGAGGAAGAGGGGCTTTTAGCTCTGTGCTGAAATGGACTTCCTTGTTTTCCTGTTTTCTGATAGCAGATTGCACTACATTATAAAAATACTTTTTTCAAAAGAGAATATGAAAAGAGATGAGACTGCAGAGAATTCTGCAAGGAACAGTGCTTATTCCCATTCAGAATTACAATGAGGAAATGTCTCCAATACAGCTAAATGATGTATAGCAAAGAAAAAAGTCAGTGTCTCCCTCTTACCAAAACCTTTAAACACAGACAAGCCCGTTCTAATTTACAAGTGCTTTTGTCAGAAAATCATGTATTTTAGGAAAGGTCACTGTCTGAACTTCAGAAGTTGTGGTTAATCCTTAGTCACAAGCAACATTGAACTGTTTTCTCTATGCTCTGAGCACCACTAAGGGAGAGGAAGGGGCACCGATGAGACAGGCAAGTAGCCTTTTGTTTAACTATGTTTTATTTTACATCAAGCGTTCCTGGATGTGCTTCCTGTAAGTTGTCACAACCATTAACCCTAAAGCATCAGCTCTTGTGAGCAGCTGTGCACAGTCCTTCATGTCCTAGGAAATGTCTGGAGCCTCCCAGGACTGGGTGTTCTGGCTTGGTGCTAATGGTTGAGGTGATGAAGCCACGGCAGCTCGGTGGTTGTGCCTGCTGTTTGTAATGCAGGCTCTGCTTTTTGGCTGGTGCATTTTAGGCTTATTCTCAGATATGAAGGATCAGAAAAATGGCAGCCAAGATGCAAAACTGGTGAATTGTCAGAGTGCAGGCTGTAACTTCATGTAATCCATTCTCCAGGGGCTGGGTTTGAATAAAATAAGAACTGATGACTCATTCCTTCGTCTCAAACTCTGAATGAACCTAAGCATGAAATTAAAACACGAGTAGCTTTTCCCCTAGTTTAATTATTTCCACGTTTCTATGTAAACCCCAATTCCCACCCAGGCTGGAAGCGGAGGTTCTCTTAAAGCAGCAAAAACTATGCTCCCAATCCGGCTGGGAGCATAAAATTCATAAAACTTGACAAGAAAGGCTGTTCTTGGGAGAATTCTCTTCCATTTATGTAAGGGCCAGTGTCCATTTTCCTCTTCCATATGTAACTCTAAGTGTTGTAAGTGTTTAATTCTAGAAGTGCCAAAAAGATGACTTTTAAAGGGACTGGGTCATTTGGTGGCCCTGCTCTTAACAAATGAACCAGGTGTATTTATTTAAATGCTATACGCATGGTGTGACAGTGGAAATGCAGATGGAGGGACATCAAACAGTGCATACATGGGATGGCATGGTTAATTGAACCTGTTTCAGAACAAAGAGCTCACATCATAGCCGTGCTGAACAATGACATCTTGTAATGGAGCCTCCTAATTCTGAGGCCTGCCTGAAAAAGATGAGTACTTTAAATCTAAGCTCTTCAGACATGCCTGATTTCGATGGGTTTAATCTCTCCATCTTCATGGTACAATGAGTTTGTCACTGGGTTGAGTTATTCCACACTACTGCAAATTATTGTGGCTTTAGAAAAGGGAATGGCCACAACAAACCAGACTTCAGAAAGGCAGGATGAAAACTACAGACATTGAGGAAATTTTGGAAGTGTTTCTTGTGATCTGTGGTAGGAGTACGCTGTATTTTGCACAGCAATAAGTCTAAATAAAAGAGTGAGATCTTTTGTAGTAAGTTACCAGAAACATAATGTCATTTTAAATTTGATTAATGAGAGCAATAAAATGTTGCATTAAGGATATTTTATCATTTTAAATCATGAATATAATGTATCAATGCCATTGCAGAATGGATTTATCATATTTCTTACAGTGTTGTGTTGGAAAATATGTGATTTAACTCCTGCCACATCATAGAAAGATTCAGAGAGCAGGAGGCTTCAGATTTGTATCAAATCTTCAGTAAAGAAAAAAAATTTGACTACAGAACAGTACCTGATAGGTAACAGTGAAGGTCTTACTGATTATATTTGTCACTTTGGTCGAATTACACTTTCCACACCATGTGCTTCACTTTGGAGTTCTTTTTGTTTTGTAAAATGTTGACGTGGGCCAGCCAAAAATATTTCCTTACTGTTTTCTGTTGATATTTTGCAGGCTTAATGAATTGATTTCTGATTCAATGGGGTTTCCAAACGTGTTTGAGATCAACAGCTTATGGTTAACAGTGATTTTGTAGTTAAAATGGGTAAAACTAGCTACTAATACCATCTGGGTTATTATACTTGATATTATTAGAAACTGATCAGTATTTGCCCATCATTTTTAATAATGTAGTGCTTCAAAAATCTCCAGTCCCATCTCAAGAGTTATTCAAGCAATATTTCTTCTGATTTCATCAACTGTGTTTTCCTGATGAGTTTTGATTAAGGAACTTGGGGATTATCTGCAGTGATTACAAGTGTGGAAGTATTACAGAAGTACTATCTGTTTTTCTGGCCACCTCCTTCTTACACTTTGTTAGGGTATGTATGTGTTAATACTGCAGCTGTGATCTATCTTTTATAATTATTTGGAATTAAATGAAGTTTGCTGTGAATGGAAGCCATCCATGCAATTACTGAGTACAGTGTAATCTCCTTCAGAGGATGATTAGGCTAAAAGCACAGTTTTACTGTCTGCCCACTTTTTGCTGCTGTTCTTGAGTCCTTTATTTTGCCAGTAGAGCACAGAGTCTTGAACATCTCGCTGTCCAAAAATCCCACAGCCACTATGTCCTGGATAGAGCTTCAGTTGTGTCTTAAAGACGTTGACAATGACTATTAGTGCCTAATTCAGAACTCATATCTTTCTTTACACACTCTGTGTTGCCCCTTCCATTACAGGCATGCTGTAGGGATGTAGCCACATCCTTCTCTAGGCTCTCCTTTCATCCCCAAATTGCCCTGGCCATAGTGATCTTCTGTACAGCTTGTAATTTATTTTACTTTGCACGCATTCTTCTACTGTAAGATTCATACAAGAACCTTCTCCTCTGCAATTTCTAACATGCAGAGTAGTTCCTTTCCATTGAAATACCTTCCTGGCACTTATTTTGGTTCCAAATCTCATTTGAAAATTTCTTTTATTACCTGTTTCATTTCCTTTTTTTCTTTCTCCCTCTCATCCTCTTTTGCTACTATTATGCTGACTTTGTAACTCTATTATTTAAAGTGTGAAGAGCATTTTAGGTAGAATTTTATGAAAAGTTCCTTGACATGCCTATAAAAAAATTGAAACTTCTAAACAAGATTTGTAATCTTTGTTATGCTGTATCATATACACTGCATCTAGATTTAAATTAAGACTATGAACATCAAAATGAACAGGAGCCAGAAAGTGCCGGAGGGAAAGAATGGAAACCCAGTATTGAGAGGGAAGTGTGAAGTTTATAATGAGAGCAAAATGTTACCCCTGTGAGCATAATTGTTATTCCTCCTCCAGCTTTGCCCAATTTAATAAAATCCTGGAGATCTTTTAACCTTGCACAACTCCTAATTTTTAATGAAAACTGATGAAAGAGATTAGAGATCTATGCATTTGTAATCTCTTTCATAAGGTGAATAGATTTCTGTACATCAGAAACTGCACCTGCACAAAAATGGCTATGAAAGGCAGTTTTAAAAGAAATCCCAATAATGTTTATTCTTGTTTTATTGGATGCTAAATCTAATACACTCTGGATGTTCTTGGTTTTATGTTTACACTGGGAAACTGATTGTCAAGGAATCCATCTTAATTTTCTGACTACCACTGTCATGTTCTCCTGCTACAAGGACAGCATTACTCAGTGCTGTGTGGTTTGCATCCCTGTAGCACTGAGATACTACTTGGCTATCACAGTGCACTGCAGCCAGGGATGCTCAGGTTTGAGCTCCACAGATTTCAAGTGGGTCCATGGTACAAAGCTACCAGTCTCTCTTTCACAAGTCAGACTGTGGTGTAGTCAGTGGTAAATGTGTATAAACACTTTTCCCCACTTGCACATAAGGAAAAGTGTTTATTTAGACCTCACTGCCTGTCAGTGGTGCCTGGCACCCAGGAAGAGCCCGGTCCCGTGCAGTCCTGCCTGTTCCTACTGAAACTTCCCTGCTGCACTCTGGGCTCTACTGAATCCCCACATACCTCACTCCTTTCCTGTCTTTGAGGCTGTGAAACTCCAGGGACACTTCCCTTTGCTGCCGGCTGCACGGAGGCTCTGTTACCCCTGTGCACTGAGTCCCTGTGCTCTTACGCACATTGCAGCTACCTGCAGCAAAGCTTTGACTCAGCTATTGTAGCAAAACTGAACATGTGTGCTGAACAGCACCAGAGACGCTGTTTCTGCAGCAGTCCAGGGTTAGAATTGGGCCATATGCAGCATTTCCATGCTCCTTATTTCCAGTTCTGTTACTTCCAACAGCTCCAATGTCCCAAAGGGCAGCAGCTGCAATGTGAAGGTGGCTGTTTCTTGACAGTTTCCCGATATGTAGAACAAATTTCTGTCTTTTGTGAAAACTTACTGGGGTTGTAGGCTTAAAAGTATATATTGAGTCAGCTAATCTTATTGTAGGCTGAGCTCCTGCCGTGACTCCACGAGGTACCACTCTGTATGGGCATTCAAACAGGGCTATTTCTGGAGGACTTCCTCAGCACATGAAGACCATGACACAGACGCAAGGTTTCACTGGGAAACATGACCTCCCAGAGGAACCATCTCTAGTAACACATCTTTCCTCGCTGCTTCTATCTGTATCCAAAGGCCACAGGTAGGGGTGGAGGTGAGTTCTTATCTTTGTTGAAGTCAGTGGGAATTCTGTTTTTGACTTCATCCTCCTTTGTGGAGGACACTTAGCTGTGGTAGTAACAAAATACATGTCAGAGGCCCTGTTTCATCTCCTTCAATGATTAAGAGGGTATATGTATCCTCATCAGCATGACGACTCCTGGAACAAGATGTTACTCAGAATAAGGATGGCAGGCTGAAACCTTACATCATTTTACACTGTCTGATAGTGGTGCTCATGGCTGGTCATCAAATTTAATTGAAAGTACTTGGCACACTCCTAAATAAAATATTAGAGCTTAAGGCTGAGAGGCAGAAGCACATCAGTGATGTATGAAAATGTTGATTGCCAATTTCCATGTTCCAGGTGTGATTCATGGGGATGCTGCCTGGGAAGCGTTTATATCCAACTGTAACAAACATAAACAGAATTACACAGTTTATTAAGCCAGAGGCAAATGTAAATGATGAAAGGCTGTTGTGTAAAACCACATTAAACATGTCCCATTACATGATGCAAACCACGTTATGTAGCTGCTTAAACATAATGCTCCTTTCATTCCCCTAATTCCGTGGTGATTTAAATTTCTATATTTTATGAGATAGGAAAATAATTAAATATGAATTGCACTTGTGCATACTAATGTTCTGTTATCAGTAGAAAAATAAGAGATGAAGTAACATCACTGGGAGGGATGCAGATCTCTAAATACCTTTTGTTGGGAAGGGAGGATCACTTTGCACCTGGAGCTGAATGAGGGGGCACCTTTCTGCTTGTAGGTGACAGTCACACACACGCAGAGGCTTATCGGGACCGAGGCACAAATGTGGGCAGAGAAGATAATACTGCACCAGCAGGAGGCTGGGACACTGGAGGGGCAAAAATGCACCTCTCAAACTAAACTAAATTTGCATATTTTTGTATTCTGAGGTAGTTTCACTGCTTCCAGTAAGAGAAGACGAAAGGAAGCTGTTACCAGGTATCAGTTTAGCTGACAAGAATGGTTGTGCAGTTGTTTTGTAAGAAGATATCTTCTTACAAAGTTTCTTTAAACCAAGAGATATCTTTAAACCCCTCCAGACACATGTCATTTCAATAACAGAAACTATTAATCACCCATCATGGGCACAGCTATTGTTTACCAGGGGTAGACTGGGCAATTCAGTGGAGTTCACAGTGCAAGATCAGTGTTTAAGGGTTTCTTTCTAAATACTCTTGCTGTTGAAAGTCCCTGGACCTGTTTTGATGTGGGCTAACTCACAATTTGTTGGTGGACATGTGCAATACCAAATTCAGGGCTGTGACCTTGTGCTGTTCTCTGTGGACTGGCATAGCAATCCTACCTGAAAGTTTAATGCTATGAACACAGAAATGTGAGAAATGCTTAGAGTCCCTTAGTTTTTAACAGAGTAATTTCAGTCTTCTGGTATTTAAGGGTTATTGAAAACCTTTTGCAGAGAGAGTTCATCTTCCCTGTTAAAAGGGAGTGCAAATGCATTTAACAATTCCACTGAGCCTCTACTGACGTTGCATGAAGGGCATGCATTAGCTTTGTTCCACAATTCTTGCTTTATTAAAGAAACGTTGTTTGGTTTTTTGGGTGTTTCTCCCCTCCCCCCCTCCCCCCAGTTTACGGAGATTTGAACATTTACTGCATGATTCTGAATGCAGAAATCCTCCTTGTGGTGTGCATGGGCCACTGCCACAGGGACCTGCTATATGTGTGCCCACAGGCCTGCTTTGAGTAGGATTGTTGACCTTCTGGGTTCATTCATACTCTTGTGCCTCACTCTCGTCTTGCAGACAGCTGGCTGTACTGTTGTAGAAAGCAGAACAGCCTTGTGCCATCACCTTGTTATTTTTTATGCAGATCTGAATTGTAGTTGTTGCAAGGTGCAGAGAAAGAGAAACCTCTGAAAGCACGAAGGAAGCTTTAGTAGGTGGGTTTGTTCTGGCTTGCTGGTTAAAAATGGAGCGGGGAAGGAAATTGATTTCCTGTCCTGAAAAAAATGTTTTCACTGTGGCATAAAAAAAAATGTGTGAGCTGTGCTGTAGGGTAAGGCTGGAAGCTTTTCACAACTCTGATGGAGACCTACCTGCTTTGCTATAGGCAGTTTCTCAGAGCGTGGGCACTCATTTGGGTTGATCCAGATAGAAAAGGAATCAAGATCTGTGTTCCAGACACCCCTGGCCAGCAGACCAAACATTTCCCACGCCCTAGACTTTCTGAGAGTCCTCCCAGGGTCCGAAACATTTCCAGGTGAAACCTTTTTAAAAACTGATACATTGCTCGTTTTTTTGAGAAATTGGCATTTTCTGAAGCTCGTTTTTTTTTCCAGATGGGCTGAAGACAATCAAATTCTGTTGTCAAGCCACAGAGGAGAGACACATTTTGAAGAAAGATATATTACTTCTGCAGTAAAAAGTGTTCCCATTTATTCCACAGTATTTATTGTAGTCTCATATCCCAGTTCTTGTTAGTGTGCATGCAGTGGAAACGATCAGCCGGCTTCAGTGATAAACTACTGATTTCAATACGTAAGCAGTGCACAGCAAAAGCAGCACAAAACATAATTCACAGAGCCAATCAAAAATATTTACAGTACTGTATTTCCTATGCAAAGTGTAACCATGGCTTTTCCATCTTTTTACAATTATGTTCTGCATAAATTTGACTAAAATTCGTAAACACGGGGAATAACAATGTTGTCTAGAATGTGATATGAGGGATTTGGAGGCATTGCAGGTCACTGCTACTCATTTGCCCAAATCTGTTCTTATCCCGCACCCTTTTTTCCCAAGTATTTGGGCACTTTTGTAAGTAAACGCTGTCAGATGCGGTGGGAAAGGACCTGTCCCACCCAGCAATGCACTTGCTGATTACCAGTATCCTGTTTGCTTTCTTCAGGCATGAGAAAGATCATTATTTAGAGTTCAGGAATGGCAGAGGGGAGAATAAAGGATAATAGGATGCATCCACCTCTCCCTTTTGTAGGAAGCCCTACTGGGCCTTGTGACTAGATGGCTTTTAAAGAGAATTATCTGAGAAATGGAAGAATTAAGTTCATTACAGCCAAAGATACTGCAGCCAGCCCTCTTGCAGCTCATATTTTAAACCAAGGCTATTTTCTCAAGCATGAATAGAGGGGTTTTTTTCTCTCAAGCATCCCACTCTCTGACTGCTAAGGAGAAGGTATTCTCAGCCACTCAGGAGTCCTGACCTGAGCAGAAAGGTTTAGGTGAGAGCCAGTCAGTGAGATTTCAGATTCACACCCCCTTGCATTTTAACAGGAGTTCTTTTAATCTTTAAGTCCAAAATGTCACAAGTGTTCCCAAGAACAGCTAACCTGAAGAGGTTTTCGTAACTTGGATGATACAAATTGTAACAGAACTTTCTAGTGTTTTTAGCAACAGCTAAACGAACAGAGAGGCAACGCTTCTCATAGCATTTTGGCTACATCTAGATCAAACTTGGAAAATAAACTTGCTTTCACTCTAATCCATTTATGTTTTCTGGTTGCAAATCCTTTTTAGGTCCTTTTAAGGGTAAGTGGCCTTCCTCTCAAAAGTAACTGCTCTTTAACATAGTAAACCACCAGCTTACACTTGTGCTTTCATAAGCTGGTCCCTCTCACTATGCAAATCACAGGCACGGGTATTTCATTCATGGTTGTGAGCACCTCTGCTGCCTCCCTTGACTCTGTGGGACTGGGGAGCACTTTGGAGGAGAGGCAGTGATACCGGCTGCGGGAGAATTTTGATGCTTTTGTGACTTCTTTGCTATCTTTGCCCATGAGGTGTAATGAGGGGTCCAGGAGATGTTACGTTTGGAGACATTTTCAGAAGCTGATTTTGCTCGGCTTCTCTTTCAGTGAGTACTTTTATGCACCTCCCATTATAGTCATTAGACGTGTGGCTGTTCAACCCCTACATGCTCCATATTTGTTTTTTCCTCCTACCTTTTTAAAAATAGATATTTTAGCATTCTGCAGCATCACATTTGTTGCTGTGGAGACGATTGTGATGTTGCCAATAGAGATGTGACTTCACTGACAATGTCTGAAGAAGGACAGAAGCACAAAGACACAGTGTGCTTTATTTCTCTCCTGCTGGCTGTTTCCAAATAACCCTGTTCTGTCGTTTCCCCTCCTCTGTGTTTCCGTATGCTGCAACCTGAACTTCAACTGAAGCACAAATCTATCTTCTTGCTGAACCTGGGCTATATTTTGGCATAAATATATACATGTATCAAAGCAAGTTGCCTATAATAAGAGGTAGAACACAGTAGTGGCATAATGATTTGTTGATTCTTACGACGGTCCTCAGCTGCCTTGCCATCCCTGCCTGCTGACACCCTTCAGGCTGTAATTCTGTAGGAAGAATCCACTGAAAATGCATCTACAGAGAAATTGTCTAATATTCAGGGAAAATGAAAGTAATTTCCTAGTTCATCATGTGGGCAATCCCAAAGAAAAGTGACAGGTTGGAGAGAGGGAAGAAAGCAAAAAGAGAAGGGCAGAGTGACAAGCCATTGTTGCTCACACTGCTTATGCTTGAATGTCTGGCAAAAAGATAAACATTGTTCCCTACCCTGCTGCTACTCCATGGTGTTTCTAAAGAAAATTGGTGGGCTTATGAGAAGAGGCTTGACTTGAAAGATAGAAGAAAGCCAGGAGAGAGCAGGATTTGGGTCTGCAGGGTGCAGGTAGGCTATGTTAGGGCCATGTGGGCTCTTCTTCTGCAGGAGGCCAGAGGCAGGCTCCCTCCTGCGGTGGTAAGATTTATGTTTTGGTGATGCTGTAACATAGTGCTGTGGTCAATGTCAAATTAAAGTTCTCTGAAAAGGAAAAATCCAGCTCCATTGAGAAGTCCAGACCCTATATAAAAGTCTATGTAGTTTTTAGTTTGTATGAAGTTTTATAGAAAATTCCAAACTGTGTAAACAAATGAGCTGTATTTGCCACTGGGGAAAATTAGTGCATTAGAAATACAGTGGTACTTCTTCCTGGAAGTCTGAAAGTCCACATCAGAAGTGGTTTCTGCTGTGATGGTAATTGGATTTCAGCTGATTGCAGCAAAACTATGAATCAACTGCAGCCCATTTTTAATAATGAAGAACTGAAACATAATCAGAAATATATTCAGAGCCCTACAGCTTTCAGTGATTAGATGCAGTAACTGGTGCCTGCAGCCTCCCTTTGGACTCAGATACTCTCTTGCCTTTTTTTTGTTTTTTAACTTTTTTTATTTAAGCATTAGGAGAAAAAAAAAATCCAATATTTAGAGCAGTTGATTTGGCATGAGATGGAACAGAATACAAGAATAAATGCTGCTCTTTTCTGTGCTCCAGCACAGTGTTATTTCTGATGCCCTGTTGGAGAAGAGCTTCCTTTCCCTGCTCCTACCCTAGGCCAAAGTAATCAGCAGAATTTGGCAAGCCATGATGTGGTCTTGAAGTCACTTGTGAAAATGGTGCAGTAACCTTGTGTGCTGATAATGGAAAACTGTATTTCACCTCTCCTGAACAGAGGAAGATATCATGTAGTATTAACAGAAGGGTAAGTTACTATGGTGATGGAAACTATATAAATAGATGGAAATAAATATATGTATAGTGCCTCTTAGCTATGATCTGACAAGAAGATTGTGACCTGTTTCCATGGGACTTTAAGGAACAATGTAGTGTTCTCACATTGATACTTGATGGAAGTTAGAAGTGATACGTGAGAGACATTGTTTTCTACCGGAAAAACGCTGCAAAGACTTTGTGTGGTGCGGCACCTGCTGAATCTCACATTTCTCCCGTATTTGCTGCAGGCCTTGTGCCCCCTCACCCTGTAGTTCTGAGGGCTGTGGTTATAGTATTAACAATTCCCCTGTCCTTTCTTCATCATCTTCCTGTCAACACTGGGCTTTCCTCAGGCCAGCTCAGCTTAATCAGGTTCGTCGCTCTATGACCTTCTTTCTGTTTTACTGCAGACAAAGCTCCAAAACTGATAAATTTCTGTTTTCTGTCCTTCTTGGTTCCAAATATTTCCAAATATTGTTTTGACTCTGCCATATGATCTTCCTCTGCTCAGGATGCAAAGTTGTCTCAACTGTAAAGAGGATAAGATGTGCCATTACAAAGAGATGGAAAGGCAGTGGATGTTTCTGGTATAGAGGCTCCTGCAGAAGAATAAGGCCATGCCAAAGCCCTGCATAAAACCATGTCCTGGGCTGCAGCTGGATACGTAACTGCAGCTTTGCAGACTCTCAGCAGCTCTGGGCACTGCTTACTTGAACATCCAAATAAATGACGTGAAAATGGTGCGGAAGAGCATCTGATCAACACACAGATGCAACACCATTGTCTGGATGCTCAGGTTTCAAGGTTTTCTGGAGGGAAAAAAATTCAGTTATTTCGAGTGCTTTTTCTACCTGTCCCTTCCCCACCTCACTGGATCATTTTCAGCTAACGCTCAGCTGATTTCTCCTCCAATATCCCCACCTACAGGCTAAGGTCGTTTGGCCAGCTGAACTGTTTATGTCCTTATCTGTAAAATGACAAATTATAGGAAGGACTTAAGCAGCATTGATGGTAATGTGATGATTACTTAGATTGATTTTAAAGCCTTTTTTGCTTTCAGAATCTTGCTCATGACTCTTGTCCATTCACAAGATATGATTATAGAAGTTCTTAGAGCGATGGAATGTGTGCAGCTTTGGAAGGCCTCTTGTGTTGATTTAAAGGAGACCTCTCAAAAGAGAAGGCAAAAGTCAAGCCTCAGATGAGACATCAGGACTTGATTTTTCTGCCAGCTGGTATTTATTTGTCTGCATCTGCCATTCCTCAGAAAAAGCTACTGGCAGTGAGAGCTGTGCTGTGTCTTCATGATGCATGCAGGGGAATCTGCCCCTGTGTTGGTTCTGCAGAGCTGAGAACATGGAAAACTTGCTTTTGTCAATAAAATAAAAAGTTATGACTTATAGAGCAAAACAGGAGCTGAGTAAGGCTGTTCTGCTCTACCACTGGCAGAGCAAGATTTAAAGTGGGCTGTGAAAAAACAATGAGTGACAGCCATGCATTCGCAGCATCCTCGCACCCCAGTCCTCCACTCACTTCTCTTGCCTGCTCAGTTTTCCACTGCTCCCCATGGAAAAAAAAACAAACCCTAACTATTCTATGGGTCACTTTTCCAAAAAGTGAATAGTTGAAAGGGGACATGACAGCTCACAAAGTGGCTGAACTCCAGCCTTTCTGATCCAACGATTCAAGTTCAACACATCATTTAAGGCACGTTTATCTGTACATATAATCAGTGTTCTGTTTCCCCATTCAGATTTTCTTGTGCAACCAACATTTTGTGTGCTTCAGTCTCACTTGAAGGTACCTTCTGCCTTAGCTGGCTAGCTGGTGGCATCAGCTATCTTTCTACTCACACCCAGCTACTTTCCAATTGCCAGCAGAGCTTGATTTTCACATGTCTGTTCCAGCCATTGTCTGACTCCTGATAGATGCACTAGTTGCACCTAGTTTCACACAAAACTCCTGAATGCCAGATGGGTTCTTACCAGCCCTGTGCTAAACCTTGGCAAACTGTTCCATGAAGCCCAAATATGATTTTGATTTAAGAATGAAGATAGCACCAGTCATTCAGCTTTCTTTTTCAATAGTACAGAGCCTGATTTGATCAAAGGTGTTTATTCAACTGTGCATGCAGATGGTGCGATTATGTACATGGACTGGTCAACAGTCAGTGTTTTGGCTACCCTGGCCTGAGACAATGATTTATTCCTGCACTGGCAGTCACTGGGGATATGCATCAGATGTATATTTGCACTTCCTAAATTTAGCTCATGCATCTATGTAGCCAGTCTGTGTGCAAAAGTTGGATATATTTTCATTTGCATTTTATCACGTTTCACAGAGAGAGGTTAGATCATTTTGAGTTGAGCAGGACCTCTAGTGGACTGTTGTGTCGAAACATTGGTATTTTCCTACCCTTCAACCATCCTTGGGAGGCTTGCTTGCAAGGGAAGACTTCTCTAGTTATGCAAATAAGGATATTTCCGAGGACTTGTTTAACTCTGTTGCATGGAGTTTCATCGATCAGGTACCGTTATTCTAGTGTAATCATAGCAGCTTGAATTCACAAACCAACTTAACCAATATAGTTTCCCCTGAAAGTAGTCTTTAAATAGCTCTAATATTACGTTTCAAAAATATCTATCATTAGTTCGATCCTGTATCTTCCATTAAATACACTCAGTATTAAACAGGTTGCATATTATATAGCCATCAATTATCCTCCCATGGAGTCATCCACATATGTTAGGAGGTCTGGGTCAGTGCAGCACTGTGCATGTGCTTATGATCCCTGATGCATGCACATTGCTTTCTCTTGTCATACAATTTTGGTGTTCCCATCCCTGCTCAGATCCCAGGGCCACAACCCCACTGTTCATTACTGCACTCCTGTGCGATGGAGCAGAATTTGGCCTATGTACTGTAAGCACATGGAATGCACAGGAGAAAAGCAGAGCAGGGTGGGAGCAGACAAATCCTGGAGCTCTTATCACATATTGCCAGTTTTATAAAGTTTTTTTTCTCAGAATCTGATTTCATTTGCAATCCTGAAAGTAAAAGAAAGCTCATGGGGTCTAGGTTGTTTGAGGAACTTAATACCCAATTTCGTCCACGTCCACTGCTATGGAAGCTATTTAAGCAAAGGCAGAATTAATGGCAATATTTGGGTTCTTTGGGAATTTACTCCACTAAAATGAAAGCTAGCCTTTTGGGTTTAGTTCCAAATTGGAGCAAAGCAAGTTATGTTACCACTGTTGGCTTTTGATGCATGTAGTGTTCCTCTGTTTTATTCCCTAACGAAGGGAACTAAGGAGTGGCAGGGCTTTTGGCACATGTCTAGGAGGCTGGGGAGCACCACTCCATCCTACTGTTGAGGCACTAGACCTTAAAGAAGATGCTAATGAAGCTTGAAATCACATTTGCATTGCAAATGATACAATTTGTTCTGCCTTTATACAGAATTAATTTGAACTGTTCGTTTTGTTCCAATTGTGCAGCCGAATAATGTTGCTGCTTTAGGTGGCTCAGCACTGTAAAAACCTTATTCATTAACAAGGCATGGTAAATTAAAAGAACTTCTGTGTCGGGCAGATCATCTCTTCAACTTTCTGACATTTGTTTGTCAGTCATCTTCAAATTGTCAAGCAACAGGGGAGCCCTATTCTCCCTCGAAGATGCTGATTTGTTCAATTACAGGAAGATTTTTAATTACAACTGCTTTAGATGATTACCTAAAGGGTTAAACCACCTTCTAATGTGGTTTCATTAGCTCTTTTGAGTAAACAGGACATAGGAAGGTGTGACTTTTATTTAGTAGCTGATTAACAACAAGCAAAGTGGCAAGCCTTAGAGGAAACTACTGTAGGGTTTGCAGCAACCCCTTTGGGGAATGCCTGATTGCTTCAGCCACCTTGGCAAGAGTTTTTAGACCTTTGTGTAGGGACAGCAGACAGCCAGGCCTACATTTAGTTAGTTCACTCTGAAGAAGAGAATCTATCCACACCAGTGGATGTTACAAGAGTCTGTCTGTCTGAGAATTGCACAATGTCCCCGTCACCTTGCTGAGCCTATGAATGTAGGAGTAGAGCTTTTATGTGTTGGAGAGCCACAAGATGTGTGCTCAGGTTTATCTGATAGCTGGGAGACCCCAGCACCTCTCCAGGGTCCCACACCGGGTGGTTAATGACATCAGGTAGTTTGGAGGCTATGTCCACTGTGAATGTGTTTTCTTTGGCTGAGGATTGGGATTACAGAGTGGTCCCTGTGTTAGCATCACCTTGCTATGGATTTTAGGCTGGCCTCAACACTTCTTGCCCTTGTGTGACAGGATGTGACTATTGTGAGGTAGAGGTGTTTGAGAATGTTTCCCTCAAGCAGTACATATACAAAGCAGCTACTGTCTGGTTCTTCTCAAAGTTTGCAACTTCTTCACAAATATCTTTCTAGGCAAGCAGAAAAACTAAGGATGATTTTTGTGTCATTTCACCTTGCATTGCTGAAAAGGTAGCAAGTCTTGGAAACACAGCTGCTCTTCTGTGTAGTGAGATCTCAGTAGTCTCAGAGTTGAATTTTAAAAGGCTACTAGTGATGATTTAGGATCCAGTTCCCATTTTTACTGATAACGAACATAACTATGCAAGGCATGTTCCATGAACTTTTGAAAAATGGATATAAGTTTAGATCCTAAAATAGTGACAGCTCTGCCTGCCTTCTGCATCTCATCTCTTGCAATGAGCTAAAGAGGTCTTTAGATATGAGAAAGGTAGAGCTGAAACTCTCTCCCCTTGGGCACTCACCCTAAGCAGTTGTTCTTACATCCACTGGAAGAGTAGATCCTTAGCCCAGCCAGAAGAAAAGCATCTCAGATGATGCTTACAAGTCAGCAGCTGGCCTCCTGAGAAGGATACCTTGTGGTTTTCTGTGATTAGAGCCAAGCTGACAATATCAGGCTTTACATGTTTCTGGAGGGTTGTTTCTTGGGGGGTTTTGGTGGTTGGTTGGTTGGTTTTGTTTTTTTTTTAGGTTATAGGGGGTGTTTTTTGCTTCTAATTATATTACGTATAAGTTTGTTTTAAAGTTAGAGCTCTGTGTTGCCTCCAGCCTGACATGAGAAATACCTTAAGGCTTTGCTATGATACATTTGAATAACAGTGTAATAAAGTACCTAAATGTTTGAAAAGAAGTTTTCAAAAGGGTAGGAAGAAAATACATGTTTCATCTACTTATGCAGTAGGTAGATGATGTACAGATATTCAGGTACTGGTAGTCTTCACATTGGATGCCCAGATGCCATTTGACTGTTTGAGATAAGCTTTTGCATACTACAAAGTCTGAAGCAGAAATGTATGAATACTGACATCGCTGCTACATGCACATAAGAAAGTGGGGGGGTTGTGTGAGGGATTTTTATTTTTACTTTTTCACACAAAACAAGTTTTGCAGTTCCTTAAGAAGGGACCTATTTAAATTTCTCACTGGTGGATTACAGCTTTTTTTCCTCAATGAAAAACATTAAATAACAAACTTAACACAAACTAAAGAATTACAGTACTCTGCAATGAAGTAACTTTGAGTTTTATTTTTTTTTGAAGAAAGATCATTAGCTTACCATCTTAAATATTACATTTGGACAAGGGATCATCTAATTTATTTTTGTTGTTTATTTGCAATAACTTAATCCACTTTTTAAATGCTATTTTATACTCTGGTCATCATTTTAGATACGTTGATCTGTTTGCAAATGTAACAAGAGCATATCCTTAGACAGTGACCTTCCTACATGTGGTGTGTATCTGGTTCAATTGGCATTTCCTGTACTTTCTGAAGAGATGTTTGGATAATTGTAGAGTGGTTCAGCTTCATCTGCGTACAGAGACATATCTTTTTTTGGCTCTCGGCAAACAGTCTTCAGAACAGTCACATCTACAAATTATTTAACTTTCAAATGCTCATTAAATCTTTGGCTCCTTCAGCGGGCTATGCAAGTGACACGAACAAAATTCTGGAAGGCGAGGGAGGAGGAGGAATGGGATAAAAATTGCTTTTCCTTCACATTGTTATGCCCTGCGATGCATTACTGTCTGGTCATGCACTGTCACTCATCTGAAGTATCCTGTGCAATACCCAGGGAGTGCTGAAAGCATGTAGCAGCTTCCCTTTAGTAAGTTCCTAACAAAATTTGACTAGCACAAAAGTTGGGCAATGCTTATGAGGAATTCTTGTTCAACATCCTAAGTTTTGTTTGCATCAGAGAAGTCTGAAAGGAGGCTGATGCCTTAGTACTTGTGTGCCTCATGGCTCAAGCAAAGAGAATTAGCGCGGTGTCTGATTTAAACCACAGTTTTCACTGTCTAGATCTTTTTTTATTCCCACTGCATAGTTTTAGCAAGAAAAGTGAGTGAAAAATTGCTGTCATAAAAGACTCATCTGCTTTCCATTATACTGACATTTAAGGATTGCACACATTAAAATGCTCCTATGTGCTACAGAGAGCGACAGAAAAAACAGGAGGTTGAAATTTATAACGAATGGGAGATTTTTGTAATTCAGCTACCCTGGGGTGGGCATGGAACCAGCACTGGGAAATGAACAAGATCTCCCTTGCCTAAACCCTTCCCATCCCTCCCTATACCTATATGTCAGGGAATTAAGTTGCCAGTGCACAGGAAAATACTTTCTTAAAACACCCTTTACCCTCTGTCTACTTCATATATATATATATATATGAGTATTGTCATTTGCAGCCCAAAGTGAGTTTGTTGTACTCCCTGCAGGCATAACCTTAAAGTCAGTGGCTTAATGTGGTCTGGTTTATCAGTGCCTTTCAGTCTCTACTGGAATGCAATTTTAAGAAGCTTTTTTCTTTGAATTAGGAAAGCTAATTCCTCCTTTCCTTCTGGGCAGCTTCCAGCCGCTGGGATCTTTTGGTTTCTCACAAGTTGAGGAACAGCATTTCTTGTGAGTGAGATTGCTAAAAATACTGGTTGTTTTATAAGCGAGTGGCAGACAAACAGCTCTGCATTCCTCTCCATGGCAGAGCTGAGGGGTTTCTCTGGCTACAGGAGCATTAGCATGGAGTAAAGCGTGGTCTTACAAACCTGCCTTCCCAGATATCTTCAGATGACCTCACAAAACTGCAAATAAAGTTGTAAACCGTTGTTTTTACAGTAACATCTCAGATCTGTCTTGGCATTTGATCCATATAGCGCAAGTCCAGTATTTGGACCACATAGCGCAAGTCCAGGACTGAGAGTTTTGGTTGCAATTCTGGGTGATTTTCCTCCAGATCTTTTTCTCAAAGGTTCAGGTAATCATAGAGCATCTAAAACCTATTTTTGAAAAAGCTTCTTCAAAACACAGAGTGTAAAAGCACCAACACTCGGCTTCTCTCTTACTTTCCAGCCACCACTTCTGTGTCAAGTTTATTCAGTTTACAAGTCAAAGCCAGGTTTTTTAACATCTTTCTGACTTCCTGCTCAGCCTGTTTCTTGTAACTCAAGTGGTGTTTGCTCTGTTTTGTGTAACACTCCTGTCAGCAGTGAACCTGGGCTGGGGCTTTGCCTGGCTTGGGGGTGCTGCTGCCTGAGAGCAAAGAGAAATGCTTGTTCTTCTACTACATCACTTGTCTTTCCAAATAGGGTAAAACCTCAGCTTTGGTTGTAAACTGTATGTTTTATCTTAAGAGGGAAACTAAAAAGAGACACTGATAGGTTTTATAGGATTCAACTTGCACTGTTTTTTCTGGCCTCTAGAAATCTTTAGCATCCATCTAGCTTTGTATCAAAACCTGATTTGGTGTTTGGCAATTACTCAACCTCAGGTTGCAGAAAGGATGCATTTATTGCTTTGTAGCAAAGAATAAAATAATTAAAACACCACATTTGAAAGAAAATACTTTGGCTTCTCATAGAAATACAGCTGTATGGTTCTAATTTTCAGTTCTCATCTAGTTTTCAGAGTTGAGCATCCCTATCCATGATATACACTCTTACGTTGCAGTAAATAAATGAATTGTCTTAGGCTCTCTGAAGACAGCCTCTCATTGACCCATAAAATTCTACATCTAAATACTGGGGGGAGCTGATTCAACATCTAAGTAACTTGAAGTAATGTATAACGTAAAGTAGAAGTTAGGCAAAGTTCTGCACAGTAATATCAAATATCAAATCCCATTTTACATTTCGGTGGGTGAACTTTTGCATCTGCAAATGATGATGGTTCAATTTATCACCCTGTATAAATGACGGGTTCAAACACATTCCACTGAATTTATGGCTCTGAAAGCTTTAACAGTGGGTAGCGGGAGGAAGTGCAGAAGGGGAAAGGAAGATGCTCACAGGGAATAAAAGTGAAAGAAATGAATGCTTTCACTGAACCACAAATTGTTGGCCCTTTGCATCTTGCTGATGCATTAACGATCAATACCAGCTTCCTCCCTATAGCATGTATTGCTCTGTGCTGTTGTCTGTTACTTTGCTTGCACTGTTTTCTGAGGCTGCACAACAGGAGCTCCTGACAATGACACAGGGAGCCAGAATCAAAATTAAGCCACAGGATGAGTTATGGCAGTCTAAAGAGGGTGAATGACAAGCTTTAACATTTTCATTGTTAAAAAAACCCCTAACAAATAGCCCTATTTCATCAAAGCATTTACCATATGCCTCTCATTACACATGCAAGTGGGTTTGTTGGCTCCAGTGGATCCCTGTGTTTAATATTTTAAACACATGCCTAACTTGGATGCATCTAGGCATAGTGAGATGAGAGGTGAAAAATATGTTTGGCTTATCTTTACTGTCATTAATCTTTATGAATGTAATAAGACCTCATGGTTACATAGATAAATGGATAAAATCAGACAGTATA
The DNA here is from genome assembly GCF_000696875.1 of Nestor notabilis. Lineage (NCBI taxonomy): Eukaryota > Metazoa > Chordata > Aves > Psittaciformes > Psittacidae > Nestor > Nestor notabilis. The sequence continues at coordinate 30,671 of NW_009931324.1, read as the reverse complement.
AAAGGAAGTCATTAAACACGCTAAAAAAACCCCAAACAAACCCCAAAGTATTGTTTTTCTAGTTTGGGATGAGTCCAGTTGACACTTGGTATGTAGGTTAGTGTTTAAACTGCACAGGAGATCAAGGGTCCTAATTCTAAGTCTGGGAGTAATATCAATGAATTAATGCAGTGCAAGCCTGATGAGGGATGAGAGGTGTAGAGTTAAGTTATTTCGTGCTTGAAGAGGTATTCAGTGCAGGAAGTGCTACTTTAACCGTTTGCCAGAGCCTAGCAGGTTTTTTCAGATTAGTGGGTTTCTCCAGTGAGAATTGTAGAATCATTGAACTATTTAGGTTAGAAAAAGACCTTTAAGATAATCAGGTCCAACCCTTAACCCAGCACCACTAAACCATGTTTCTCAGTGCCGCACCTACGCGTCATTTAAATACCTCCAGGTATGGTGCCCCACTTCCCTGGGCAGCCCGTTCCAGTGCTTGACAACCCTTTTGGTGAAGAAATGTTTCCTCGTATCCAATCTAAGCCTCCCCTGGTGTAGCTTGAGGCCAATATTCTCAAAGAGATATTTTCTGAACCCTGACTTTGCCTCTCTAAAAGATTCTCCCTGTGGGGACTGTCAGAGGGAAAACAAGGAGCTGTCCTGGCATTCATTAATCAAACACTATGGCATATTTGTGAGTGGGGTCATTTCAATTCCTCTACTTTTACAGGTTGCATTTGTTGCCCAGAGTTGCTAGAACATCCATTTCTGAGCTCTGGATTTGCTTCCCAACAAAGCAGGATGCTTTAGAGATGGTTCATCTTCCTCAGATTATTCTCTCTCCCTGCCAGCAATGCTTGCTGCATCACTGCAGTGGATATTACTTGTTCTAAATGAGTTATAGAGGCAGGATAGGCTCTCTTTTGGCCTTTTTGCTATAACAGGTTCATCTTGTATCCTTATCATCATAGGGTTCAATATTGGCAATCTAATGTAGCCTGTATATAAAATTCAAATATATAAGGAAATTATGGAACTCTAAAACATGTGGACATCAGTTTTCAGAGTTTTGGGTACAGGGTGGCTTGGAATAAATAACATCCCTGTTCTCCACAGAAAGATACTTTTAGTATTTTATTTATGATTTTATCCACACCATCAAGATTCAATAATACTTTTAATAGAAAAACTATACTATGTTAAAGGTTTGAGGGTACCTAAAGATTTCACAGTAAGTAATAGTGTACATATTGCTACTCTTATTTAAATACTAATTGCTAAGATTTATTGCATAACTTTAAATCTTAAAGGTCAAATTAGTCCTGTCTCATGTCATGCAAATCTCATTAAATTTGTGATCAGAATCTGACCCAATACAAAGATTTTTGTCCCATGATCTAACTACAGCTCTTAAGACAATTAACTTGGCCTGACATTCTGTTTTGATCTTAAACAGGAACCATATTCCTTTGAAGGGGATTTATTGCATCCATTTGAATCAATAATGCAGTTAAAAGAACAGTAGGAAAGAAAACTGAAAATATGGTATGAGGTACATCAATGAAAAAAATAGTAAATTTTATATATTAAAAAAAAGTCAAAATTGACAGTCAAAATATCAACCAAGGACTCAGTTTTGGTGCAGAGATGGATAGTGTAAGTATTTAATCAAAGCAGCTGAAAACCTCCTGCAAGACATAGATCACAGTCAAGTCTGAGAGGAGGCAGTGAGCGGAAGGAAACCCCTGACAGCTTCTGAATGCCTTTAGGTGCACTGTATGCTAACAGTCTCACTGCTTGAAATATTTATAAAATGTAATATTGAAGGTCTCAGAACAGAGGCTCCTGTGGCAGACAGACACATCTTCTTTTGGATCCTGTCTCACCAGTGGAAGAGGTGACGGTCCCCAGTGCTTGTCACTGCCTTTTGCTGCCAGTCCTGTCCCTATCGCTCCCTGACGAGCCCTGGGCAAAAGGCTCCTGGGAAGCATCATCCGGTCGAGCTGTTCACCCAATGTGCAGGTCTGGGCTCACATGGCTGCCCCCATCAGCTCACAGACTGCTTCGGAAAGGATAAAAAGGGAGAGAGAGGAGGTAAAACACTCCTGGGAGACAGCAACGAGCAGCTCAGGTGTGTCCTCACAGAGGGATAATCATGGTTAGAAGTACAACCTAAAAAGGAGGACACAGTTTAGTAATGCCAGTTTGTGGCTTTGCCTTTAGCTCTGCTGCTGACAACTGGATGGGCAAATTATTTCACCTAGCTGTGAAATTTTCCTCTTCCTTGAAAATGCTGTTAATAAGCAAAACTAGTGTGTGGACTTGTTTAAACTGTGCATATAGATGGGCAGTAAGAAGGCACTATATTTTACTGTTAATAATTACATGCCAGAGTGATCACTGCCATCAGTTATTACTAACAGCCACTTGGACCCAAAGTCCTATTCCATGCGGATAACTGCTCTGCAAGGTTCTGCTGTAATAAAGCAAATCTTGGCGACTTGCTGCACACTCTTGCCAAATTCCAGCTCATAGGCAAGAGACACCAAACAGGATAAAACCTGCAAGATTTGGTTCAGTAATAGTTTTGCAGGTCTCTAGTTCTGCACATCCAAAGGCTTTGCAGTACTTGAGTAAATTTGAAAACCTTCTGGATTCAGTTGCAGTCCTCTTGATTTCCTTAGCTTTTCATTCTGAGCACACTGGAGGAGCAGGAAACTGTGAGTGGACTGTGTGTGGAGCCTGGCGGCGGTGGCCTCTTCATTAGGAGAAGAGGGATGTGTAACATCTCAGAGTACTTAACTCCAATTAACTGATTAGCTTGAGGTAAAATCCTAGCAAACACAAGGCTGTTTGACATTTTGAAGTCAAAGACTGCCTGCTGTCTTCTGTTTGGAATACAAACTGCCTTGGGTTTTTTTTCTGGTGTATTTCTTGGGAGGGCTAAGGAAGAACTCCTGCGTTCATCCTGGCCGGGGCACAATGTACTCTGGATTGTGTCCAGGGAAGCTGCTGTTCTAGAAGTGACAGAATCTGTGGGTGCCATGTTCCCATTTCGTGGTGCATGCCTGATAATGGGCACATGACTCAAGAGAGCTCAGAGGGTCTTCTCTTGTGTTTAGAAGAAAAAAGTTAGAAAAAGAAAACAAGTCTAGTTGGATTTAGTGCCTGGCTGTGAATTCATCTCATTTGACTTCAGGTGGGAACATTGTAATTTCAGGATATAAGGTATTAAATTAAAGCTGCAAAGATCATAATATTGATTTTTGTTTGTTTGTTTTTAACTCCTGAGACTGTGACTCTGCATTGTCATCCAGCTCAGTGTTTTGCAGTTCAAAATGCCCCTACACATACATCTGTATTCACTTGTGTATTATTAGTAAAAACTGTTGCTCCTTTTGATGTACAGTTAGAGACAGACTATGCAATTACTTCTGTGAAAGCATTAATATGATTGGACTAAATTCTGTCTTAACAGGAGACATGATATTTATCTTTAAACTTCAAGAGCATGGCTTGTGAGCCTCTGGATGAGATTCACAGCATGGAATTAGTGTACTGTAAGCAAAGGATAATTTTTGCAGTATTAATTTTGCCTGAGTAGGTAACTGATCAAATTCAGGTTTTTCAGCCACTCACTTTGTTTCTCTATTTTTGGTTTCTTCCCATTTTTCCTACCAGATTGCATCAAGTTGTTAGTATTGAAAATACCTTTACTGCTGTCAGTGCACTGTATTGCTGCTGTGCTTTGTGTATGCAGGATGGGGGCACCTGCAGCCTGCTGTGCAACGTCTTT